>NW_027414711.1:0-148840 GCF_964106895.1 Numenius arquata
GGCTCCTGCGGTACTCTACAGGCCTCTAGGGAACCTACGAAGCTCAACGGAGCCCTATGGATCCTTACGGAAGAGTACGGACCCCTTCAGACCTCTGCGGGCGCTTATGGAAACCTACAGGACCCTACGGAACTGTACGAGACTCTAGAGGCCCCGAGGGAACACTACAGGCCCCTACGGAACCGTACGAGACTCTACAGGCCCCTAGGGAACACCACAGGCCCCTACGGAACCGTACGAGACTCTACAGGCCCCTAGGGAACACCACAGGCCCCTACGGAACCCTACACAACCCTCTGGAAACTTATGGCACCCTACAAGCTCCTACCAACCCCTGCGGGCACTTACACAACCCTACAGGTCCCTACGGAAATCTACGGGACTCCACGGGCCCCTAGGGAAGCCTACAGATTTCAACGGAACCCTACGAGCCCCTCTGGAACCCTACAGAATACTCCAGGACCCGACAGCACTCTACAAGACCCTTAGCAACACAACGGAACCTCACTAAAACCCTATGGGCTCCTACAGAACACTGCAGGTGCCTACGGAACCCTACAGACCCCTACGGAATATTACCAGCCACTACGGAAACCTATGGCCCCTACGGAACTCTACGGAACCTGACAGAAACACTGTGCGCCCCTACAGGCCCTTGCGGGCACTTGCAGAACTCTGCAGGAACCCACGGAACTTTATGGAACCCTACCAGCCCCTACGGGAGCCTAAAGACCCTTGCAGGCAGTTACGGAACGGTACAGGGCCCTAGGGAACTTTACCAGCCACTACGGAACTCTACGGGCCCCTACGGAACCCTGCAGAACCCTCCAGAACCTTACAGAATCCCACGGATTCCTACAGACTGCTGCGGGCACTTACTCAACCCTAGAGGACCCTACGGAACACTGCCAGCCCCTATGGAAGGAACCTTACGGGCCCCTACAGAACACTACTGGCTCCTGCGGTACTCTACAGGCCTCTAGGGAACCTACGAAGCTCTACGGAGCCCTATGGATCCTTACGGAAGAGTACGGACCCCTTCAGACATCTGAGGGCGCTTATGGAAACCTACAGGACCCTACGGAACTGTACGAGACTCTAGAGGCCCCTAGGGAACACTACAGGCCCCTACGGAACCGTACGAGACTCTACAGGCCCCTAGGGAACACCACAGGCCCCTACGGAACCGTACGAGACTCTACAGGCCCCTAGGGAACACCACAGGCCCCTACGGAACCCTACACAACCCTCTGGAAACTTATGGCACCCTACAAGCTCCTACCAACCCCTGCGGGCACTTACACAACCCTACAGGTCCCTACGGAAATCTACGGGACTCCACGGGCCCCTAGGGAAGCCTACAGATTTCAACGGAACCCTACGAGCCCCTCTGGAACCCTACAGAATACTCCAGGACCCGACAGCACTCTACAAGACCCTTAGCAACACAACGGAACCTCACTAAAACCCTATGGGCTCCGTCAGAACACTGCAGGTGCCTACGGAACCCTACAGACCCCTACGGAATACTACCAGCCGCTACGGAAACCTATGGCCCCTACGGAACTCTACGGAACCTGACAGAAACACTGTGTGCCCCTACAGGCCCTTGCGGGCACTTGCAGAACTCTGCAGGAACCCACGGAACTTTATGGAACCCTACCAGCCCCTACGGAAGCCTAAAGACCCTTGCAGGCAGTTACGGAACGGTACAGGGCCCTAGGGAACGTTACCAGCCACTACGGAACTCTACGGGCCCCTACGGAACCCTGCAGAACCCTCCAGAACCTTACAGAATCCCACGGATTCCTACAGACTCCTGCGGGCACTTACTCAACCCTAGAGGACCCTACGGAACACTGCCAGCCCCTATGGAAGGAACCCTACGGGCCCCTACAGAACACTACTGGCTCCTGCGGTACTCTACAGGCCTCTAGGGCACCTACGAAGCTCTACGGAGCCCTATGGATCCTTACGGAACAGTACGGGCCCCTTCAGACCTCTGCGGGCGCTTATGGAAACCTACAGGACCCTACGGAACTGTAGGAGACTCTAGAGGCCCCTAGGGAACACTACAGGCCCCTACGGAACTGTACGAGACTCTACAGGCCCCTAGGGAACACCACAGTCCCCTACGGAACCGTACGAGACTCTACAGGCCCCTAGGGAACACCACAGGCCCCTACGGAACCCTACACAACCCTCTGGAAACTTATGGCACCCTACAAGCTTTTACCAACCCCTGCGGGCACTTAGACAACCCTACAGGTCCCTACGGAAATCTACGGGACTCCATGGGCCCCTAGGGAAGCCTACAGATTTCGACGGAACCCTACAAGCCCCTCTGGAACCCTACAGAATACTCCAGGACCCGACAGCACTCTACAAGACCCTTAGCAACACAACGGAACCTCACTAAAACCCTATCGGCTCCTACAGAACACTGCAGGCGCCTACGGAACCCTACAGACCCCTACGGAACCCTACAGACACCTGCGGGCACTTACAGAACCCTGCAGGCCCCTAAGGAACCCTACAGGTCCATACAGAACCCCACAGGGCCCTACGGAACTTTACCAGCCACTACGGAACTCTACGGGCCCCTACAGAACCCTGCAGAACCCTCCAGAACCTTACAGAATCCCACAGACTCCTACAGACTGCTGCGGGCACTTACACAACCCTACAGGCCCCTACGGAACACTGCCAGCCCCTACGGAAGGAACCTTACGGGCCCCTACAGAACACTACTGGCTCCTGCGGTACTCTACAGGCCTCTAGGGAACCTACGAAGCTCTACGGAACCCTATGGATCCTTACGGAACAGTACGGGCCCCTTCAGACCTCTGCGGGCGCTTATGGAAACCTACAGGACCCTACGGAACTGTACGAGACTCTAGAGGCCCCTAGGGAACACCACAGGCCCCTACGGAACCCTACACAACCCTCTGGAGACTTATGGCACCCTACAAGCTCCTACCAACCCCTGCGGGCACTTACACAACCCTACAGGTCCCTATGGAATTCTACGGGACTCCACGGGCCCTTAGGGAAGCCTACAGATTTCAACGGAACCCTACAAGCCCCTCTGGAACCCTACAGAATACTCCAGGACCCGACAGCACTCTACAAGACCCTTAGCAACACAACGGAACCTCACTAAAACCCTATGGGCTCCTACAGAACACTGCAGGCGCCTACGGAACCCTACAGACCCCTATGGAACCCTACAGACACCTGCGGGCACTTACAGAACCCTGCAGGCCCCTACAGAACCCTACAGGTCCATACAGAACCCCACAGGGCCCTAGGGAACGTTACCAGCCACTACGGAACTCTACGGGCCCCTACGGAACCCTGCAGAACCCTCCAGAACCTTACAGAATCCCACGGATTCCTACAGACTCCTGCGGGCACTTACTCAACCCTAGAGGACCCTACGGAACACTGCCAGCCCCTATGGAAGGAACCCTACGGGCCCCTACAGAACACTACTGGCTCCTGCGGTACTCTACAGGCCTCTAGGGCACCTACGAAGCTCTACGGAGCCCTATGGATCCTTACGGAACAGTACGGGCCCCTTCAGACCTCTGCGGGCGCTTATGGAAACCTACAGGACCCTACGGAACTGTACGAGACTCTAGAGGCCCCTAGGGAACACTACAGGCCCCTACGGAACTGTACGAGACTCTACAGGCCCCTAGGGAACACCACAGGCCCCTACGGAACCCTACACAACCCTCTGGAAACTTATGGCACCCTACAAGCTCCTACCAACCCCTGCGGGCACTTACACAACCCTACAGGCCCCTACGGAAATCTACGGGACTCCACGGGCCCCTAGGGAAGCCTACAGATTTCGACGGAACCCTACGAGCCCCTCTGGAACCCTACAGAATACTCCAGGACCCGACAGCACTCTACAAGATCCTTAGCAACACAACGGAACCTCACTAAAACCCTATGGGCTCCTACAGAACACTGCAGGTGCCTACGGAACCCTACAGACCCCTACGGAACCGTACAGAACCCTACGGAATACTACCAGCCACTACGGAAACCTATGGCCCCTACGGAACTCTACGGAACCTGACAGAAACACTGTGCGCCCCTACAGGCCCTTGCGGGCACTTGCAGAACTCTGCAGGAACCCACGGAACTTTATGGAACCCTACCAGCCCCTACGGGAGCCTAAAGACCCTTGCAGGCAGTTACGGAACGGTACAGGGCCCTAGGGAACTTTACCAGCCACTACGGAACTCTACGGGCCCCTACAGAACCCTGCAGAACCCTCCAGAACCTTACAGAATCCCACGGATTCCTACAGACTCCTGCGGGCACTTACTCAACCCTAGAGGACCCTACGGAACACTGCCAGCCCCTACGGAAGGAACCTTACGGGCCCCTACAGAACACTACTGGCTCCTGCGGTACTCTACAGGCCTCTAGGGAACCTACGAAGCTCTACGGAACCCTATGGATCCTTACGGAACAGTACGGGCCCCTTCAGACCTCTGCGGGCGCTTATGGAAACCTACAGGACCCTACGGAACTGTACGAGACTCTAGAGGCCCCTAGGGAACACCACAGGCCCCTACGGAACCCTACACAACCCTCTGGAAACTTATGGCACCCTACAAGCTCCTACCAACCCCTGCGGGCACTTACACAACCCTACAGGTCCCTATGGAATTCTACGGGACTCCACGGGCCCTTAGGGAAGCCTACAGATTTCAACGGAACCCTTTAGCCCCTCTGGAACCCTACAGAATACTCCAGGACCCGACAGCACTCTACAAGACCCTTAGCAACACAACGGAACCTCACTAAAACCCTATGGGCTCCTACAGAACACTGCAGGCGCCTACGGAACCCAACAGACCCCTACGGAACCCTACAGACACCTGCGGGCACTTACAGAAGCCTGCAGGCCCCTAAGGAACCCTACAGGTCCATACAGAACCCCACAGGGCCCTACGGAACTTTACCAGCCACTACGGAACTCTACGGGCCCCTACAGAACCCTGCAGAACCCTCCAGAACCTTACAGAATCCCACAGACTCCTACAGACTGCTGCGGGCACTTACACAACCCTACAGGCCCCTACGGAACACTGCCAGCCCCTACGGAAGGAACCTTACGGGCCCCTACAGAACACTACTGGCTCCTGCGGTACTCTACAGGCCTCTAGGGAACCTACGAAGCTCTACGGAGCCCTATGGATCCTTACGGAACAGTACGGGCCCCTTCAGACCTCTGCGGGCGCTTATGGAAACCTACAGGACCCTACGGAACTGTACGAGACTCTAGAGGCCCCTAGGGAACACTACAGGCCCCTACGGAACCGTACGAGACTCTACAGGCCCCGAGGGAACACCACAGGCCCCTACGGAACCGTACGAGACTCTACAGGCCCCTAGGGAACACCACAGGCCCCTACGGAACCCTACACAACCCTCTGGAAACTTATGGCACCCTACAAGCTCCTACCAACCCCTGCGGGCACTTACACAACCCTACAGGCCCCTACGGAAATCTACAGGACTCCACGGGCCCCTAGGGAAGCCTACAGATTTCGACGGAACCCTACGAGCCCCTCTGGAACCCTACAGAATACTCCAGGACCCGACAGCACTCTACAAGACCCTTAGCAACACAACGGAACCTCACTAAAACCCTATGGGCTCCTACAGAACACTGCAGGTGCCTACGGAACCCTACAGACCCCTACGGAATATTACCAGCCACTACGGAAACCTATGGCCCCTACGGAACTCTACGGAACCTGACAGAAACACTGTGCGCCCCTACAGGCCCTTGCGGGCACTTGCAGAACTCTGCAGGAACCCACGGAACTTTATGGAACCCTACCAGCCCCTACGGGAGCCTAAAGACCCTTGCAGGCAGTTACGGAACGGTACAGGGCCCTAGGGAACTTTACCAGCCACTACGGAACTCTACGGGCCCCTACGGAACCCTGCAGAACCCTCCAGAACCTTACAGAATCCCACGGATTCCTACAGACTCCTGCGGGCACTTACTCAACCCTAGAGGACCCTACGGAACACTGCCAGCCCCTATGGAAGGAACCTTACGGGCCCCTACAGAACACTACTGGCTCCTGCGGTACTCTACAGGCCTCTAGGGAACCTACGAAGCTCAACGGAGCCCTATGGATCCTTACGGAAGAGTACGGACCCCTTCAGACCTCTGCGGGCGCTTATGGAAACCTACAGGACCCTACGGAACTGTACGAGACTCTAGAGGCCCCGAGGGAACACTACAGGCCCCTACGGAACCGTACGAGACTCTACAGGCCCCTAGGGAACACCACAGGCCCCTACGGAACCGTACGAGACTCTACAGGCCCCTAGGGAACACCACAGGCCCCTACGGAACCCTACACAACCCTCTGGAAACTTATGGCACCCTACAAGCTCCTACCAACCCCTGCGGGCACTTACACAACCCTACAGGTCCCTACGGAAATCTACGGGACTCCACGGGCCCCTAGGGAAGCCTACAGATTTCAACGGAACCCTACGAGCCCCTCTGGAACCCTACAGAATACTCCAGGACCCGACAGCACTCTACAAGACCCTTAGCAACACAACGGAACCTCACTAAAACCCTATGGGCTCCTACAGAACACTGCAGGTGCCTACGGAACCCTACAGACCCCTACGGAATATTACCAGCCACTACGGAAACCTATGGCCCCTACGGAACTCTACGGAACCTGACAGAAACACTGTGCGCCCCTACAGGCCCTTGCGGGCACTTGCAGAACTCTGCAGGAACCCACGGAACTTTATGGAACCCTACCAGCCCCTACGGGAGCCTAAAGACCCTTGCAGGCAGTTACGGAACGGTACAGGGCCCTAGGGAACTTTACCAGCCACTACGGAACTCTACGGGCCCCTACGGAACCCTGCAGAACCCTCCAGAACCTTACAGAATCCCACGGATTCCTACAGACTGCTGCGGGCACTTACTCAACCCTAGAGGACCCTACGGAACACTGCCAGCCCCTATGGAAGGAACCTTACGGGCCCCTACAGAACACTACTGGCTCCTGCGGTACTCTACAGGCCTCTAGGGAACCTACGAAGCTCTACGGAGCCCTATGGATCCTTACGGAAGAGTACGGACCCCTTCAGACATCTGAGGGCGCTTATGGAAACCTACAGGACCCTACGGAACTGTACGAGACTCTAGAGGCCCCTAGGGAACACTACAGGCCCCTACGGAACCGTACGAGACTCTACAGGCCCCTAGGGAACACCACAGGCCCCTACGGAACCGTACGAGACTCTACAGGCCCCTAGGGAACACCACAGGCCCCTACGGAACCCTACACAACCCTCTGGAAACTTATGGCACCCTACAAGCTCCTACCAACCCCTGCGGGCACTTACACAACCCTACAGGTCCCTACGGAAATCTACGGGACTCCACGGGCCCCTAGGGAAGCCTACAGATTTCAACGGAACCCTACGAGCCCCTCTGGAACCCTACAGAATACTCCAGGACCCGACAGCACTCTACAAGACCCTTAGCAACACAACGGAACCTCACTAAAACCCTATGGGCTCCGTCAGAACACTGCAGGTGCCTACGGAACCCTACAGACCCCTACGGAATACTACCAGCCGCTACGGAAACCTATGGCCCCTACGGAACTCTACGGAACCTGACAGAAACACTGTGTGCCCCTACAGGCCCTTGCGGGCACTTGCAGAACTCTGCAGGAACCCACGGAACTTTATGGAACCCTACCAGCCCCTACGGAAGCCTAAAGACCCTTGCAGGCAGTTACGGAACGGTACAGGGCCCTAGGGAACGTTACCAGCCACTACGGAACTCTACGGGCCCCTACGGAACCCTGCAGAACCCTCCAGAACCTTACAGAATCCCACGGATTCCTACAGACTCCTGCGGGCACTTACTCAACCCTAGAGGACCCTACGGAACACTGCCAGCCCCTATGGAAGGAACCCTACGGGCCCCTACAGAACACTACTGGCTCCTGCGGTACTCTACAGGCCTCTAGGGCACCTACGAAGCTCTACGGAGCCCTATGGATCCTTACGGAACAGTACGGGCCCCTTCAGACCTCTGCGGGCGCTTATGGAAACCTACAGGACCCTACGGAACTGTAGGAGACTCTAGAGGCCCCTAGGGAACACTACAGGCCCCTACGGAACTGTACGAGACTCTACAGGCCCCTAGGGAACACCACAGTCCCCTACGGAACCGTACGAGACTCTACAGGCCCCTAGGGAACACCACAGGCCCCTACGGAACCCTACACAACCCTCTGGAAACTTATGGCACCCTACAAGCTTTTACCAACCCCTGCGGGCACTTAGACAACCCTACAGGTCCCTACGGAAATCTACGGGACTCCATGGGCCCCTAGGGAAGCCTACAGATTTCGACGGAACCCTACAAGCCCCTCTGGAACCCTACAGAATACTCCAGGACCCGACAGCACTCTACAAGACCCTTAGCAACACAACGGAACCTCACTAAAACCCTATCGGCTCCTACAGAACACTGCAGGCGCCTACGGAACCCTACAGACCCCTACGGAACCCTACAGACACCTGCGGGCACTTACAGAACCCTGCAGGCCCCTAAGGAACCCTACAGGTCCATACAGAACCCCACAGGGCCCTACGGAACTTTACCAGCCACTACGGAACTCTACGGGCCCCTACAGAACCCTGCAGAACCCTCCAGAACCTTACAGAATCCCACAGACTCCTACAGACTGCTGCGGGCACTTACACAACCCTACAGGCCCCTACGGAACACTGCCAGCCCCTACGGAAGGAACCTTACGGGCCCCTACAGAACACTACTGGCTCCTGCGGTACTCTACAGGCCTCTAGGGAACCTACGAAGCTCTACGGAACCCTATGGATCCTTACGGAACAGTACGGGCCCCTTCAGACCTCTGCGGGCGCTTATGGAAACCTACAGGACCCTACGGAACTGTACGAGACTCTAGAGGCCCCTAGGGAACACCACAGGCCCCTACGGAACCCTACACAACCCTCTGGAGACTTATGGCACCCTACAAGCTCCTACCAACCCCTGCGGGCACTTACACAACCCTACAGGTCCCTATGGAATTCTACGGGACTCCACGGGCCCTTAGGGAAGCCTACAGATTTCAACGGAACCCTACAAGCCCCTCTGGAACCCTACAGAATACTCCAGGACCCGACAGCACTCTACAAGACCCTTAGCAACACAACGGAACCTCACTAAAACCCTATGGGCTCCTACAGAACACTGCAGGCGCCTACGGAACCCTACAGACCCCTATGGAACCCTACAGACACCTGCGGGCACTTACAGAACCCTGCAGGCCCCTACAGAACCCTACAGGTCCATACAGAACCCCACAGGGCCCTAGGGAACGTTACCAGCCACTACGGAACTCTACGGGCCCCTACGGAACCCTGCAGAACCCTCCAGAACCTTACAGAATCCCACGGATTCCTACAGACTCCTGCGGGCACTTACTCAACCCTAGAGGACCCTACGGAACACTGCCAGCCCCTATGGAAGGAACCCTACGGGCCCCTACAGAACACTACTGGCTCCTGCGGTACTCTACAGGCCTCTAGGGCACCTACGAAGCTCTACGGAGCCCTATGGATCCTTACGGAACAGTACGGGCCCCTTCAGACCTCTGCGGGCGCTTATGGAAACCTACAGGACCCTACGGAACTGTACGAGACTCTAGAGGCCCCTAGGGAACACTACAGGCCCCTACGGAACTGTACGAGACTCTACAGGCCCCTAGGGAACACCACAGGCCCCTACGGAACCCTACACAACCCTCTGGAAACTTATGGCACCCTACAAGCTTTTACCAACCCCTGCGGGCACTTAGACAACCCTACAGGTCCCTACGGAAATCTACGGGACTCCACGGGCCCCTAGGGAAGCCTACAGATTTCAACGGAACCCTACAAGCCCCTCTGGAACCCTACAGAATACTCCAGGACCCGACAGCACTCTACAAGACCCTTAGAAACACAACGGAACCTCACTAAAACCCTATGGGCTCCTACAGAACACTGCAGGCGCCTACGGAACCCTACAGACCCCTACGGAACCCTACAGACACCTGCGGGCACTTACAGAACCCTGCAGGCCCCTACAGAACCCTACAGGTCCATACAGAACCCCACAGGGCCCTACGGAACTTTACCAGCCACTACGGAACTCTACGGGCCCCTACAGAACCCTGCAGAACCCTCCAGAACCTTACAGAATCCCACAGACTCCTACAGACTGCTGCGGGCACTTACACAACCCTACAGGCCCCTACGGAACACTGCCAGCCCCTACGGAAGGAACCTTACGGGCCCCTACAGAACACTACTGGCTCCTGCGGTACTCTACAGGCCTCTAGGGAACCTACGAAGCTCTACGGAGCCCTATGGATCCTTACAGAACAGTACGGGCCCCTTCAGACCTCTGCGGGCGCTTATGGAAACCTACAGGACCCTACGGAACTGTAGGAGACTCTAGAGGCCCCTAGGGAACACTACAGGCCCCTACGGAACTGTACGAGACTCTACAGGCCCCTAGGGAACACCACAGTCCCCTACGGAACCGTACGAGACTCTACAGGCCCCTAGGGAACACCACAGGCCCCTACGGAACCCTACACAACCCTCTGGAAACTTATGGCACCCTACAAGCTTTTACCAACCCCTGCGGGCACTTAGACAACCCTACAGGTCCCTACGGAAATCTACGGGACTCCATGGGCCCCTAGGGAAGCCTACAGATTTCGACGGAACCCTACAAGCCCCTCTGGAACCCTACAGAATACTCCAGGACCCGACAGCACTCTACAAGACCCTTAGCAACACAACGGAACCTCACTAAAACCCTATCGGCTCCTACAGAACACTGCAGGCGCCTACGGAACCCTACAGACCCCTACGGAACCCTACAGACACCTGCGGGCACTTACAGAACCCTGCAGGCCCCTAAGGAACCCTACAGGTCCATACAGAACCCCACAGGGCCCTACGGAACTTTACCAGCCACTACGGAACTCTACGGGCCCCTACAGAACCCTGCAGAACCCTCCAGAACCTTACAGAATCCCACAGACTCCTACAGACTGCTGCGGGCACTTACACAACCCTACAGGCCCCTACGGAACACTGCCAGCCCCTACGGAAGGAACCTTACGGGCCCCTACAGAACACTACTGGCTCCTGCGGTACTCTACAGGCCTCTAGGGAACCTACGAAGCTCTACGGAACCCTATGGATCCTTACGGAACAGTACGGGCCCCTTCAGACCTCTGCGGGCGCTTATGGAAACCTACAGGACCCTACGGAACTGTACGAGACTCTAGAGGCCCCTAGGGAACACTACAGGCCCCTACGGAACTGTACGAGACTCTACAGGCCCCTAGGGAACACCACAGTCCCCTACGGAACCGTACGAGACTCTACAGGCCCCTAGGGAACACCACAGGCCCCTACGGAACCCTACACAACCCTCTGGAAACTTATGGCACCCTACAAGCTTTTACCAACCCCTGCGGGCACTTAGACAACCCTACAGGTCCCTACGGAAATCTACGGGACTCCATGGGCCCCTAGGGAAGCCTACAGATTTCGACGGAACCCTACAAGCCCCTCTGGAACCCTACAGAATACTCCAGGACCCGACAGCACTCTACAAGACCCTTAGCAACACAACGGAACCTCACTAAAACCCTATCGGCTCCTACAGAACACTGCAGGCGCCTACGGAACCCTACAGACCCCTACGGAACCCTACAGACACCTGCGGGCACTTACAGAACCCTGCAGGCCCCTAAGGAACCCTACAGGTCCATACAGAACCCCACAGGGCCCTACGGAACTTTACCAGCCACTACGGAACTCTACGGGCCCCTACAGAACCCTGCAGAACCCTCCAGAACCTTACAGAATCCCACAGACTCCTACAGACTGCTGCGGGCACTTACACAACCCTACAGGCCCCTACGGAACACTGCCAGCCCCTACGGAAGGAACCTTACGGGCCCCTACAGAACACTACTGGCTCCTGCGGTACTCTACAGGCCTCTAGGGAACCTACGAAGCTCTACGGAACCCTATGGATCCTTACGGAACAGTACGGGCCCCTTCAGACCTCTGCGGGCGCTTATGGAAACCTACAGGACCCTACGGAACTGTAGGAGACTCTAGAGGCCCCTAGGGAACACCACAGGCCCCTACGGAACCCTACACAACCCTCTGGAGACTTATGGCACCCTACAAGCTCCTACCAACCCCTGCGGGCACTTACACAACCCTACAGGTCCCTATGGAATTCTACGGGACTCCACGGGCCCTTAGGGAAGCCTACAGATTTCAACGGAACCCTACAAGCCCCTCTGGAACCCTACAGAATACTCCAGGACCCGACAGCACTCTACAAGACCCTTAGCAACACAACGGAACCTCACTAAAACCCTATGGGCTCCTACAGAACACTGCAGGCGCCTACGGAACCCTACAGACCCCTATGGAACCCTACAGACACCTGCGGGCACTTACAGAACCCTGCAGGCCCCTACAGAACCCTACAGGTCCATACAGAACCCCACAGGGCCCTAGGGAACGTTACCAGCCACTACGGAACTCTACGGGCCCCTACGGAACCCTGCAGAACCCTCCAGAACCTTACAGAATCCCACGGATTCCTACAGACTCCTGCGGGCACTTACTCAACCCTAGAGGCCCCTACGGAACACTGCCAGCCCCTATGGAAGGAACCCTACGGGCCCCTACAGAACACTACTGGCTCCTGCGGTACTCTACAGGCCTCTAGGGCACCTACGAAGCTCTACGGAGCCCTATGGATCCTTACGGAACAGTACGGGCCCCTTCAGACCTCTGCGGGCGCTTATGGAAACCTACAGGACCCTACGGAACTGTACAAGACTCTAGAGGCCCCTAGGGAACACTACAGGCCCCTACGGAACTGTACGAGACTCTACAGGCCCCTAGGGAACACCACAGGCCCCTACGGAACCCTACACAACCCTCTGGAAACTTATGGCACCCTACAAGCTTTTACCAACCCCTGCGGGCACTTACACAACCCTACAGGTCCCTACGGAAATCTACGGGACTCCACGGGCCCCTAGGGAAGCCTACAGATTTCAACGGAACCCTACAAGCCCCTCTGGAACCCTACAGAATACTCCAGGACCCGACAGCACTCTACAAGACCCTTAGCAACACAACGGAACCTCACTAAAACCCTATGGGCTCCTACAGAACACTGCAGGCGCCTACGGAACCCTACAGACCCCTACGGAACCCTACAGACACCTGCGGGCACTTACAGAACCCTGCAGGCCCCTAAGGAACCCTACAGGTCCATACAGAACCCCACAGGGCCCTACGGAACTTTACCAGCCACTACGGAACTCTACGGGCCCCTACAGAACCCTGCAGAACCCTCCAGAACCTTACAGAATCCCACAGACTCCTACAGACTGCTGCGGGCACTTACACAACCCTACAGGCCCCTACGGAACACTGCCAGCCCCTACGGAAGGAACCTTACGGGCCCCTACAGAACACTACTGGCTCCTGCGGTACTCTACAGGCCTCTAGGGAACCTACGAAGCTCTACGGAGCCCTATGGATCCTTACAGAACAGTACGGGCCCCTTCAGACCTCTGCGGGCGCTTATGGAAACCTACAGGACCCTACGGAACTGTAGGAGACTCTAGAGGCCCCTAGGGAACACTACAGGCCCCTACGGAACTGTACGAGACTCTACAGGCCCCTAGGGAACACCACAGTCCCCTACGGAACCGTACGAGACTCTACAGGCCCCTAGGGAACACCACAGGCCCCTACGGAACCCTACACAACCCTCTGGAAACTTATGGCACCCTACAAGCTTTTACCAACCCCTGCGGGCACTTAGACAACCCTACAGGTCCCTACGGAAATCTACGGGACTCCATGGGCCCCTAGGGAAGCCTACAGATTTCGACGGAACCCTACAAGCCCCTCTGGAACCCTACAGAATACTCCAGGACCCGACAGCACTCTACAAGACCCTTAGCAACACAACGGAACCTCACTAAAACCCTATGGGCTCCTACAGAACACTGCAGGCGCCTACGGAACCCTACAGACCCCTACGGAACCCTACAGACACCTGCGGGCACTTACAGAACCCTGCAGGCCCCTAAGGAACCCTACAGGTCCATACAGAACCCCACAGGGCCCTACGGAACTTTACCAGCCACTACGGAACTCTACGGGCCCCTACAGAACCCTGCAGAACCCTCCAGAACCTTACAGAATCCCACAGACTCCTACAGACTGCTGCGGGCACTTACACAACCCTACAGGCCCCTACGGAACACTGCCAGCCCCTACGGAAGGAACCTTACGGGCCCCTACAGAACACTACTGGCTCCTGCGGTACTCTACAGGCCTCTAGGGAACCTACGAAGCTCTACGGAACCCTATGGATCCTTACGGAACAGTACGGGCCCCTTCAGACCTCTGCGGGCGCTTATGGAAACCTACAGGACCCTACGGAACTGTACGAGACTCTAGAGGCCCCTAGGGAACACCACAGGCCCCTACGGAACCCTACACAACCCTCTGGAGACTTATGGCACCCTACAAGCTCCTACCAACCCCTGCGGGCACTTACACAACCCTACAGGTCCCTATGGAATTCTACGGGACTCCACGGGCCCTTAGGGAAGCCTACAGATTTCAACGGAACCCTACGAGCCCCTCTGGAACCCTACAGAATACTCCAGGACCCGACAGCACTCTACAAGACCCTTAGCAACACAACGGAACCTCACTAAAACCCTATGGGCTCCTACAGAACACTGCAGGCGCCTACGGAACCCTACAGACCCCTATGGAACCCTACAGACACCTGCGGGCACTTACAGAACCCTGCAGGCCCCTACAGAACCCTACAGGTCCATACAGAACCCCACAGGGCCCTAGGGAACGTTACCAGCCACTACGGAACTCTACGGGCCCCTACGGAACCCTGCAGAACCCTCCAGAACCTTACAGAATCCCACGGATTCCTACAGACTCCTGCGGGCACTTACTCAACCCTAGAGGACCCTACGGAACACTGCCAGCCCCTATGGAAGGAACCCTACGGGCCCCTACAGAACACTACTGGCTCCTGCGGTACTCTACAGGCCTCTAGGGAACCTACGAAGCTCTACGGAGCCCTATGGATCCTTACGGAACAGTACGGGCCCCTTCAGACCTCTGCGGGCGCTTATGGAAACCTACAGGACCCTACGGAACTGTACGAGACTCTAGAGGCCCCTAGGGAACACTACAGGCCCCTACGGAACTGTACGAGACTCTACAGGCCCCTAGGGAACACCACAGGCCCCTACGGAACCCTACACAACCCTCTGGAAACTTATGGCACCCTACAAGCTTTTACCAACCCCTGCGGGCACTTAGACAACCCTACAGGTCCCTACGGAAATCTACGGGACTCCACGGGCCCCTAGGGAAGCCTACAGATTTCAACGGAACCCTACAAGCCCCTCTGGAACCCTACAGAATACTCCAGGACCCGACAGCACTCTACAAGACCCTTAGAAACACAACGGAACCTCACTAAAACCCTATGGGCTCCTACAGAACACTGCAGGCGCCTACGGAACCCTACAGACCCCTACGGAACCCTACAGACACCTGCGGGCACTTACAGAACCCTGCAGGCCCCTAAGGAACCCTACAGGTCCATACAGAACCCCACAGGGCCCTACGGAACTTTACCAGCCACTACGGAACTCTACGGGCCCCTACAGAACCCTGCAGAACCCTCCAGAACCTTACAGAATCCCACAGACTCCTACAGACTGCTGCGGGCACTTACACAACCCTACAGGCCCCTACGGAACACTGCCAGCCCCTACGGAAGGAACCTTACGGGCCCCTACAGAACACTACTGGCTCCTGCGGTACTCTACAGGCCTCTAGGGAACCTACGAAGCTCTACGGAGCCCTATGGATCCTTACAGAACAGTACGGGCCCCTTCAGACCTCTGCGGGCGCTTATGGAAACCTACAGGACCCTACGGAACTGTAGGAGACTCTAGAGGCCCCTAGGGAACACTACAGGCCCCTACGGAACTGTACGAGACTCTACAGGCCCCTAGGGAACACCACAGTCCCCTACGGAACCGTACGAGACTCTACAGGCCCCTAGGGAACACCACAGGCCCCTACGGAACCCTACACAACCCTCTGGAAACTTATGGCACCCTACAAGCTTTTACCAACCCCTGCGGGCACTTAGACAACCCTACAGGTCCCTACGGAAATCTACGGGACTCCATGGGCCCCTAGGGAAGCCTACAGATTTCGACGGAACCCTACAAGCCCCTCTGGAACCCTACAGAATACTCCAGGACCCGACAGCACTCTACAAGACCCTTAGCAACACAACGGAACCTCACTAAAACCCTATCGGCTCCTACAGAACACTGCAGGCGCCTACGGAACCCTACAGACCCCTACGGAACCCTACAGACACCTGCGGGCACTTACAGAACCCTGCAGGCCCCTAAGGAACCCTACAGGTCCATACAGAACCCCACAGGGCCCTACGGAACTTTACCAGCCACTACGGAACTCTACGGGCCCCTACAGAACCCTGCAGAACCCTCCAGAACCTTACAGAATCCCACAGACTCCTACAGACTGCTGCGGGCACTTACACAACCCTACAGGCCCCTACGGAACACTGCCAGCCCCTACGGAAGGAACCTTACGGGCCCCTACAGAACACTACTGGCTCCTGCGGTACTCTACAGGCCTCTAGGGAACCTACGAAGCTCTACGGAACCCTATGGATCCTTACGGAACAGTACGGGCCCCTTCAGACCTCTGCGGGCGCTTCTGGAAACCTACAGGACCCTACGGAACTGTACGAGACTCTAGAGGCCCCTAGGGAACACCACAGGCCCCTACGGAACCCTACACAACCCTCTGGAGACTTATGGCACCCTACAAGCTCCTACCAACCCCTGCGGGCACTTACACAACCCTACAGGTCCCTATGGAATTCTACGGGACTCCACGGGCCCTTAGGGAAGCCTACAGATTTCAACGGAACCCTACGAGCCCCTCTGGAACCCTACAGAATACTCCAGGACCCGACAGCACTCTACAAGACCCTTAGCAACACAACGGAACCTCACTAAAACCCTATGGGCTCCTACAGAACACTGCAGGCGCCTACGGAACCCTACAGACCCCTATGGAACCCTACAGACACCTGCGGGCACTTACAGAACCCTGCAGGCCCCTACAGAACCCTACAGGTCCATACAGAACCCCACAGGGCCCTAGGGAACGTTACCAGCCACTACGGAACTCTACGGGCCCCTACGGAACCCTGCAGAACCCTCCAGAACCTTACAGAATCCCACGGATTCCTACAGACTCCTGCGGGCACTTACTCAACCCTAGAGGACCCTACGGAACACTGCCAGCCCCTATGGAAGGAACCCTACGGGCCCCTACAGAACACTACTGGCTCCTGCGGTACTCTACAGGCCTCTAGGGCACCTACGAAGCTCTACGGAGCCCTATGGATCCTTACGGAACAGTACGGGCCCCTTCAGACCTCTGCGGGCGCTTATGGAAACCTACAGGACCCTACGGAACTGTACGAGACTCTAGAGGCCCCTAGGGAACACTACAGGCCCCTACGGAACCGTACGAGACTCTACAGGCCCCTAGGGAACACCACAGGCCCCTACGGAACCCTACACAACCCTCTGGAAACTTATGGCACCCTACAAGCTTTTACCAACCCCTGCGGGCACTTAGACAACCCTACAGGTCCCTACGGAAATCTACGGGACTCCACGGGCCCCTAGGGAAGCCTACAGATTTCAACGGAACCCTACAAGCCCCTCTGGAACCCTACAGAATACTCCAGGACCCGACAGCACTCTACAAGACCCTTAGAAACACAACGGAACCTCACTAAAACCCTATGGGCTCCTACAGAACACTGCAGGCGCCTACGGAACCCTACAGACCCCTACGGAACCCTACAGACACCTGCGGGCACTTACAGAACCCTGCAGGCCCCTAAGGAACCCTACAGGTCCATACAGAACCCCACAGGGCCCTACGGAACTTTACCAGCCACTACGGAACTCTACGGGCCCCTACAGAACCCTGCAGAACCCTCCAGAACCTTACAGAATCCCACAGACTCCTACAGACTGCTGCGGGCACTTACACAACCCTACAGGCCCCTACGGAACACTGCCAGCCCCTACGGAAGGAACCTTACGGGCCCCTACAGAACACTACTGGCTCCTGCGGTACTCTACAGGCCTCTAGGGAACCTACGAAGCTCTACGGAACCCTATGGATCCTTACGGAACAGTACGGGCCCCTTCAGACCTCTGCGGGCGCTTCTGGAAACCTACAGGACCCTACGGAACTGTACGAGACTCTAGAGGCCCCTAGGGAACACCACAGGCCCCTACGGAACCCTACACAACCCTCTGGAGACTTATGGCACCCTACAAGCTCCTACCAACCCCTGCGGGCACTTACACAACCCTACAGGTCCCTATGGAATTCTACGGGACTCCACGGGCCCTTAGGGAAGCCTACAGATTTCAACGGAACCCTACGAGCCCCTCTGGAACCCTACAGAATACTCCAGGACCCGACAGCACTCTACAAGACCCTTAGCAACACAACGGAACCTCACTAAAACCCTATGGGCTCCTACAGAACACTGCAGGCGCCTACGGAACCCTACAGACCCCTATGGAACCCTACAGACACCTGCGGGCACTTACAGAACCCTGCAGGCCCCTACAGAACCCTACAGGTCCATACAGAACCCCACAGGGCCCTAGGGAACGTTACCAGCCACTACGGAACTCTACGGGCCCCTACGGAACCCTGCAGAACCCTCCAGAACCTTACAGAATCCCACGGATTCCTACAGACTCCTGCGGGCACTTACTCAACCCTAGAGGACCCTACGGAACACTGCCAGCCCCTATGGAAGGAACCCTACGGGCCCCTACAGAACACTACTGGCTCCTGCGGTACTCTACAGGCCTCTAGGGCACCTACGAAGCTCTACGGAGCCCTATGGATCCTTACGGAACAGTACGGGCCCCTTCAGACCTCTGCGGGCGCTTATGGAAACCTACAGGACCCTACGGAACTGTACGAGACTCTAGAGGCCCCTAGGGAACACTACAGGCCCCTACGGAACCGTACGAGACTCTACAGGCCCCTAGGGAACACCACAGGCCCCTACGGAACCCTACACAACCCTCTGGAAACTTATGGCACCCTACAAGCTTTTACCAACCCCTGCGGGCACTTAGACAACCCTACAGGTCCCTACGGAAATCTACGGGACTCCACGGGCCCCTAGGGAAGCCTACAGATTTCAACGGAACCCTACAAGCCCCTCTGGAACCCTACAGAATACTCCAGGACCCGACAGCACTCTACAAGACCCTTAGAAACACAACGGAACCTCACTAAAACCCTATGGGCTCCTACAGAACACTGCAGGCGCCTACGGAACCCTACAGACCCCTACGGAACCCTACAGACACCTGCGGGCACTTACAGAACCCTGCAGGCCCCTAAGGAACCCTACAGGTCCATACAGAACCCCACAGGGCCCTACGGAACTTTACCAGCCACTACGGAACTCTACGGGCCCCTACAGAACCCTGCAGAACCCTCCAGAACCTTACAGAATCCCACAGACTCCTACAGACTGCTGCGGGCACTTACACAACCCTACAGGCCCCTACGGAACACTGCCAGCCCCTACGGAAGGAACCTTACGGGCCCCTACAGAACACTACTGGCTCCTGCGGTACTCTACAGGCCTCTAGGGAACCTACGAAGCTCTACGGAGCCCTATGGATCCTTACAGAACAGTACGGGCCCCTTCAGACCTCTGCGGGCGCTTATGGAAACCTACAGGACCCTACGGAACTGTACGAGACTCTAGAGGCCCCTAGGGAACACCACAGGCCCCTACGGAACCCTACACAACCCTCTGGAGACTTATGGCACCCTACAAGCTCCTACCAACCCCTGCGGGCACTTACACAACCCTACAGGTCCCTATGGAATTCTACGGGACTCCACGGGCCCTTAGGGAAGCCTACAGATTTCAACGGAACCCTACAAGCCCCTCTGGAACCCTACAGAATACTCCAGGACCCGACAGCACTCTACAAGACCCTTAGCAACACAACGGAACCTCACTAAAACCCTATGGGCTCCTACAGAACACTGCAGGCGCCTACGGAACCCTACAGACCCCTATGGAACCCTACAGACACCTGCGGGCACTTACAGAACCCTGCAGGCCCCTACAGAACCCTACAGGTCCATACAGAACCCCACAGGGCCCTAGGGAACGTTACCAGCCACTACGGAACTCTACGGGCCCCTACGGAACCCTGCAGAACCCTCCAGAACCTTACAGAATCCCACGGATTCCTACAGACTCCTGCGGGCACTTACTCAACCCTAGAGGACCCTACGGAACACTGCCAGCCCCTATGGAAGGAACCCTACGGGCCCCTACAGAACACTACTGGCTCCTGCGGTACTCTACAGGCCTCTAGGGCACCTACGAAGCTCTACGGAGCCCTATGGATCCTTACGGAACAGTACGGGCCCCTTCAGACCTCTGCGGGCGCTTATGGAAACCTACAGGACCCTACGGAACTGTACGAGACTCTAGAGGCCCCTAGGGAACACTACAGGCCCCTACGGAACCGTACGAGACTCTACAGGCCCCTAGGGAACACCACAGGCCCCTACGGAACCCTACACAACCCTCTGGAAACTTATGGCACCCTACAAGCTTTTACCAACCCCTGCGGGCACTTAGACAACCCTACAGGTCCCTACGGAAATCTACGGGACTCCACGGGCCCCTAGGGAAGCCTACAGATTTCAACGGAACCCTACAAGCCCCTCTGGAACCCTACAGAATACTCCAGGACCCGACAGCACTCTACAAGACCCTTAGAAACACAACGGAACCTCACTAAAACCCTATGGGCTCCTACAGAACACTGCAGGCGCCTACGGAACCCTACAGACCCCTACGGAACCCTACAGACACCTGCGGGCACTTACAGAACCCTGCAGGCCCCTAAGGAACCCTACAGGTCCATACAGAACCCCACAGGGCCCTACGGAACTTTACCAGCCACTACGGAACTCTACGGGCCCCTACAGAACCCTGCAGAACCCTCCAGAACCTTACAGAATCCCACAGACTCCTACAGACTGCTGCGGGCACTTACACAACCCTACAGGCCCCTACGGAACACTGCCAGCCCCTACGGAAGGAACCTTACGGGCCCCTACAGAACACTACTGGCTCCTGCGGTACTCTACAGGCCTCTAGGGAACCTACGAAGCTCTACGGAGCCCTATGGATCCTTACAGAACAGTACGGGCCCCTTCAGACCTCTGCGGGCGCTTATGGAAACCTACAGGACCCTACGGAACTGTAGGAGACTCTAGAGGCCCCTAGGGAACACTACAGGCCCCTACGGAACTGTACGAGACTCTACAGGCCCCTAGGGAACACCACAGTCCCCTACGGAACCGTACGAGACTCTACAGGCCCCTAGGGAACACCACAGGCCCCTACGGAACCCTACACAACCCTCTGGAAACTTATGGCACCCTACAAGCTTTTACCAACCCCTGCGGGCACTTAGACAACCCTACAGGTCCCTACGGAAATCTACGGGACTCCATGGGCCCCTAGGGAAGCCTACAGATTTCGACGGAACCCTACAAGCCCCTCTGGAACCCTACAGAATACTCCAGGACCCGACAGCACTCTACAAGACCCTTAGCAACACAACGGAACCTCACTAAAACCCTATCGGCTCCTACAGAACACTGCAGGCGCCTACGGAACCCTACAGACCCCTACGGAACCCTACAGACACCTGCGGGCACTTACAGAACCCTGCAGGCCCCTAAGGAACCCTACAGGTCCATACAGAACCCCACAGGGCCCTACGGAACTTTACCAGCCACTACGGAACTCTACGGGCCCCTACAGAACCCTGCAGAACCCTCCAGAACCTTACAGAATCCCACAGACTCCTACAGACTGCTGCGGGCACTTACACAACCCTACAGGCCCCTACGGAACACTGCCAGCCCCTACGGAAGGAACCTTACGGGCCCCTACAGAACACTACTGGCTCCTGCGGTACTCTACAGGCCTCTAGGGAACCTACGAAGCTCTACGGAACCCTATGGATCCTTACGGAACAGTACGGGCCCCTTCAGACCTCTGCGGGCGCTTATGGAAACCTACAGGACCCTACGGAACTGTACGAGACTCTACAGGCCCCTAGGGAACACCACAGGCCCCTACGGAACCCTACACAACCCTCTGGAGACTTATGGCACCCTACAAGCTCCTACCAACCCCTGCGGGCACTTACACAACCCTACAGGTCCCTATGGAATTCTACGGGACTCCACGGGCCCTTAGGGAAGCCTACAGATTTCAACGGAACCCTACAAGCCCCTCTGGAACCCTACAGAATACTCCAGGACCCGACAGCACTCTACAAGACCCTTAGCAACACAACGGAACCTCACTAAAACCCTATGGGCTCCTACAGAACACTGCAGGCGCCTACGGAACCCTACAGACCCCTATGGAACCCTACAGACACCTGCGGGCACTTACAGAACCCTGCAGGCCCCTACAGAACCCTACAGGTCCATACAGAACCCCACAGGGCCCTAGGGAACGTTACCAGCCACTACGGAACTCTACGGGCCCCTACGGAACCCTGCAGAACCCTCCAGAACCTTACAGAATCCCACGGATTCCTACAGACTCCTGCGGGCACTTACTCAACCCTAGAGGACCCTACGGAACACTGCCAGCCCCTATGGAAGGAACCCTACGGGCCCCTACAGAACACTACTGGCTCCTGCGGTACTCTACAGGCCTCTAGGGCACCTACGAAGCTCTACGGAGCCCTATGGATCCTTACGGAACAGTACGGGCCCCTTCAGACCTCTGCGGGCGCTTATGGAAACCTACAGGACCCTACGGAACTGTACGAGACTCTAGAGGCCCCTAGGGAACACTACAGGCCCCTACGGAACCGTACGAGACTCTACAGGCCCCTAGGGAACACCACAGGCCCCTACGGAACCCTACACAACCCTCTGGAAACTTATGGCACCCTACAAGCTTTTACCAACCCCTGCGGGCACTTAGACAACCCTACAGGTCCCTACGGAAATCTACGGGACTCCACGGGCCCCTAGGGAAGCCTACAGATTTCAACGGAACCCTACAAGCCCCTCTGGAACCCTACAGAATACTCCAGGACCCGACAGCACTCTACAAGACCCTTAGAAACACAACGGAACCTCACTAAAACCCTATGGGCTCCTACAGAACACTGCAGGCGCCTACGGAACCCTACAGACCCCTACGGAACCCTACAGACACCTGCGGGCACTTACAGAACCCTGCAGGCCCCTAAGGAACCCTACAGGTCCATACAGAACCCCACAGGGCCCTACGGAACTTTACCAGCCACTACGGAACTCTACGGGCCCCTACAGAACCCTGCAGAACCCTCCAGAACCTTACAGAATCCCACAGACTCCTACAGACTGCTGCGGGCACTTACACAACCCTACAGGCCCCTACGGAACACTGCCAGCCCCTACGGAAGGAACCTTACGGGCCCCTACAGAACACTACTGGCTCCTGCGGTACTCTACAGGCCTCTAGGGAACCTACGAAGCTCTACGGAGCCCTATGGATCCTTACAGAACAGTACGGGCCCCTTCAGACCTCTGCGGGCGCTTATGGAAACCTACAGGACCCTACGGAACTGTACGAGACTCTAGAGGCCCCGAGGGAACACTACAGGCCCCTACGGAACCGTACGAGACTCTAGAGGCCCCTAGGGAACACCACAGGCCCCTACGGAACCGTACGAAACTCTACAGGCCCCTAGGGAACACCACAGGCCCCTACGGAACCCTACACAACCCTCTGGAAACTTATGGCACCCTACAAGCTCCTACCAACCCCTGCGGGCACTTACACAACCCTACAGGCCCCTACGGAAATCTACGGGACTCCACGGGCCCCTAGGGAAGCCTACAGATTTCGACGGAACCCTACAAGCCCCTCTGGAACCCTACAGAATACTCCAGGACCCGACAGCACTCTACAAGACCCTTAGCAACACAACGGAACCTCACTAAAACCCTATGGGCTCCTACAGAACACTGCAGGTGCCTACGGAACCCCACAGACCCCTACGGAACCCTACAGACCCCTACGGAGTACTACCAGCCACTACGGAAACCTATGGTCCCTACGGAACTCTACGGAACCTGACAGAAACACTGTGCGCCCCTACAGGCCCTTGCGGGCACTTGCAGAACTCTGCAGGAACCCACGGAACTTTATGGAACCCTACCAGCCCCTACGGAAGCCTAAAGACCCTTGCAGGCAGTTACGGAACGGTACAGGGCCCTAGGGAACGTTACCAGCCACTACGGAACTCTACGGGCCCCTACGGAACCCTGCAGAACCCTCCAGAACCTTACAGAATCCCACGGATTCCTACAGACTCCTGCGGGCACTTACTCAACCCTAGAGGACCCTACGGAACACTGCCAGCTCCTATGGAAGGAACCTTACGGGCCCCTACAGAACACTACTGGCTCCTGCGGTACTCTACAGGCCTCTAGGGAACCTACGAAGCTCTACGGAACCCTATGGATCCTTACGGAACAGTACGGGCCCCTTCAGACCTCTGCGGGCGCTTCTGGAAACCTACAGGACCCTACGGAACTGTACGAGACTCTAGAGGCCCCTAGGGAACACCACAGGCCCCTACGGAACCCTACACAACCCTCTGGAAACTTATGGCACCCTACAAGCTCCTACCAACCCCTGCGGGCACTTACACAACCCTACAGGCCCCTACGGAAATCTACGGGACTCCACGGGCCCCTAGGGAAGCCTACAGATTTCAACGGAACCCTACGAGCCCCTCTGGAACCCTACAGAATACTCCAGGACCCGACAGCACTCTACAAGACCCTTAGCAACACAACGGAACCTCACTAAAACCCTATGGGCTCCTACAGAACACTGCAGGCGCCTACGGAACCCTACAGACCCCTACGGAACCCTACAGACACCTGCGGGCACTTACAGAAGCCTGCAGGCCCCTAAGGAACCCTACAGGTCCATACAGAACCCCACAGGGCCCTACGGAACTTTACCAGCCACTACGGAACTCTACGGGCCCCTACAGAACCCTGCAGAACCCTCCAGAACCTTACAGAATCCCACAGACTCCTACAGACTGCTGCGGGCACTTACACAACCCTACAGGCCCCTACGGAACACTGCCAGCCCCTACGGAAGGAACCTTACGGGCCCCTACAGAACACTACTGGCTCCTGCGGTACTCTACAGGCCTCTAGGGAACCTACGAAGCTCTACGGAGCCCTATGGATCCTTACGGAAGAGTACGGACCCCTTCAGACCTCTGCGGGCGCTTATGGAAACCTACAGGACCCTACGGAACTGTACGAGACTCTAGAGGCCCCGAGGGAACACTACAGGCCCCTACGGAACCGTACGACACTCTACAGGCCCCGAGGGAACACCACAGGCCCCTACGGAACCGTACGAGACTCTACAGGGCCCTAGGGAACACCACAGGCCCCTACGGAACCCTACACAACCCTCTGGAAACTTATGGCACCCTACAAGCTCCTACCTACCCCTGCGGGCACTTACACAACCCTACAGGCCCCTACGGAAATCTACGGGACTCCACGGGCCCCTAGGGAAGCCTACAGATTTCGACGGAACCCTACAAGCCCCTCTGGAACCCTACAGAGTACTCCAGGACCCGACAGCACTCTACAAGACCCTTAGCAACACAACGGAACCTCACTAAAACCCTATCGGCTCCTACAGAACACTGCAGGTGCCTACGGAACCCTACAGACCCCTACGGAATACTACCAGCCGCTACGGAAACCTATGGCCCCTACGGAACTCTACGGAACCTGACAGAAACACTGTGCGCCCCTACAGGCCCTTGCGGGCACTTGCAGAACTCTGCAGGAACCCACGGAACTTTATGGAACCCTACCAGCCCCTACGGAAGCCTAAAGACCCTTGCAGGCAGTTAAGGAACGGTACAGGGCCCTAGGGAACGTTACCAGCAACTACGGAACTCTACGGGCCCCTACGGAACCCTGCAGAACCCTCCAGAACCTTACAGAATCCCACGGATTCCTACAGACTCCTGCGGGCACTTACTCAACCCTAGAGGCCCCTACGGAACACTGCCAGCCCCTATGGAAGGAACCCTACGGGCCCCTACAGAACACTACTGGCTCCTGCGGTACTCTACAGGCCTCTAGGGCACCTACGAAGCTCTACGGAGCCCTATGGATCCTTACGGAACAGTACGGGCCCCTTCAGACCTCTGCGGGCGCTTATGGAAACCTACAGGACCCTACAGAACTGTACGAGACTCTAGAGGCCCCGAGGGAACACTACAGGCCCCTACGGAACCGTACGAGACTCTACAGGCCCCTAGGGAACACCACAGGCCCCTACGGAACCGTACGAGACTCTACAGGCCCCTAGGGAACACCACAGGCCCCTACGGAACCCTACACAACCCTCTGGAAACTTATGGCACCCTACAAGCTCCTACCAACCCCTGCGGGCACTTACACAACCCTACAGGTCCCTACGGAAATCTACGGGACTCCATGGGCCCCTAGGGAAGCCTACAGATTTCAACGGAACCCTACAAGCCCCTCTGGAACCCTACAGAATACTCCTGGACCCGACAGCACTCTACAAGACCCTTAGCAACACAACGGAACCTCACTAAAACCCTATGGGCTCCTACAGAACACTGCAGGCGCCTACGGAACCCTACAGACCCCTACGGAACCCTACAGACACCTGCGGGCACTTACAGAACCCTGCAGGCCCCTACAGAACCCTACAGGTCCATACAGAACCCCACAGGGCCCTACGGAACTTTACCAGCCACTACGGAACTCTACGGGCCCCTACGGAACCCTGCAGAACCCTCCAGAACCTTACAGAATCCCACGGATTCCTACAGACTCCTGCGGGCACTTACTCAACCCTAGAGGACCCTACGGAACACTGCCAGCCCCTATGGAAGGAACCCTACGGGCCCCTACAGAACACTACTGGCTCCTGCGGTACTCTACAGGCTTCTAGGGCACTTACGAAGCTCTACGGAGCCCTATGGATCCGTATGGAACAGTACGGGCCCCTTCAGACCTCTGCGAGCACTTATGGAAACCTACAGGACCCTACGGAACTGTACGAGACTCTACAGGCCCCTAGGGAACACCACAGGCCCCTACGGAACCCTACACAACCCTCTGGAAACTTATGGCACCCTACAAGCTCCTACCAACCCCTGCGGGCACTTACACAACCCTACAGGTCCCTACGGAAATCTACGGGACTCCACGGGCCCCTAGGGAAGCCTACAGATTTCAACGGAACCCTACGAGCCCCTCTGGAACCCTACAGAATACTCCAGGACCCGACAGCACTCTACAAGACCCTTAGCAACACAACGGAACCTCACTAAAACCCTATCGGCTCCTACAGAACACTGCAGGCGCCTACGAAACCCTACAGACCCCTACAAAACCCTACAGACACCTGCGGGCACTTACAGAAGCCTGCAGGCCCCTACAGAACCCTACAGGTCCATACAGAACCCCACAGGGCCCTACGGAACTTTACCAGCCACTACGGAACTCTACGGGCCCCTACAGAACCCTGCAGAACCCTCCAGAACCTTACAGAATCCCACAGACTCCTACAGACTGCTGCGGGCACTTACTCAACCCTACAGGCCCCTACGGAACACTGCCAGCCCCTACGGAAGGAACCTTACGGGCCCCTGCAGAACACTACTGGCTCCTGCGGTACTCTACAGGCCTCTAGGGAACCTACGAAGCTCTACGGAGCCCTATGGATCCTTACGGAACAGTACGGGCCCCTTCAGACCTCTGCGGGCGCTTATGGAAACCTACAGGACCCTACGGAACTGTACAAGACTCTAGAGGCCCCTAGGGAACACTACAGGCCCCTACGGAACCGTACGAGACTCTACAGGCCCCTAGGGAACACCACAGGCCCTTACGGAACCGTACGAGACTCTACAGGCCCCTAGGGAACACCACAGGCCCCTACGGAACCCTACACAACCCTCTGGAAACTTATGGCACCCTACAAGCTCCTACCAACCCCTGCGGGCACTTACACAACCCTACAGGCCCCTACGGAAATCTACGGGACTCCACGGGCCCCTAGGGAAGCCTACAGATTTCGACGGAACCCTACAAGCCCCTCTGGAACCCTACAGAATACTCCAGGACCCGACAGCACTCTACAAGACCCTTAGCAACACAACGGAACCTCACTAAAACCCTATGGGCTCCTACAGAACACTGCAGGCGCCTACGGAACCCTACAGACCCCTACGGAACCCTACAGACACCTGCGGGCACTTACAGAACCCTGCAGGCCCCTACAGAACCCTACAGGTCCATACAGAACCCCACAGGGCCCTACGGAACTTTACCAGCCACTACGGAACTCTACGGGCCCCTACGGAACCCTGCAGAACCCTCCAGAACCTTACAGAATCCCACGGATTCCTACAGACTCCTGCGGACACTTACTCAACCCTAGAGGACCCTACGGAACACTGCCAGCCCCTATGGAAGGAACCCTACGGGCCCCTACAGAACACTACTGGCTCCTGCGGTACTCTACAGGCTTCTAGGGCACTTACGAAGCTCTACGGAGCCCTATGGATCCTTACGGAACAGTACGGGCCCCTTCAGACCTCTGCGGGCACTTATGGAAACCTACAGGACCCTACGGAACTGTACGAGACTCTAGAGGCCCCTAGGGAACACCACAGGCCCCTACGGAACCCTACACAACCCTCTGGAAACTTATGGCACCCTACAAGCTCCTACCAACCCCTGCGGGCACTTACACAACCCTACAGGTCCCTACGGAAATCTACGGGACTCCACGGGCCCCTAGGGAAGCCTACAGATTTCAACGGAACCCTACGAGCCCCTCTGGAACCCTACAGAATACTCCAGGACCCGACAGCACTCTACAAGACCCTTAGCAACACAACGGAACCTCACTAAAACCCTATGGGCTCCTACAGAACACTGCAGGTGCCTACGGAACCCTACAGACCCCTACGGAATACTACCAGCCGCTACAGAAACCTATGGCCCCTACGGAACTCTACGGAACCTGACAGAAACACTGTGCGCCCCTACAGGCCCTTGCGGGCACTTGCAGAACTCTGCAGGAACCCACGGAACTTTATGGAACCCTACCAGCCCCTACGGAAGCCTAAAGACCCTTGCAGGCAGTTACGGAACGGTACAGGGCCCTAGGGAACGTTACCAGCCACTACGGAACTCTACGGGCCCCTACGGAACCCTGCAGAACCCTCCAGAACCTTACAGAATCCCACGGATTCCTACTGACTCCTGCGGGCACTTACTCAACCCTAGAGGACCCTACGGAACACTGCCAGCCCCTATGGAAGGAACCCTACGGGCCCCTACAGAACACTACTGGCTCCTGCGGTACTCTACAGGCCTCTAGGGCACCTACGAAGCTCTACGGAGCCCTATGGATCCTCACGGAACAGTACGGGCCCCTTCAGACCTCTGCGGGCGCTTATGGAAACCTACAGGACCCTACGGAACTGTACGAGACTCTAGAGGCCCCTAGGGAACACTACAGGCCCCTACGGAACTGTACGAGACTCTACAGGCCCCTAGGGAACACCACAGGCCCCTGCGGAACCGTACGAGACTCTACAGGCCCCTAGGGAACACCACAGGCCCCTACGGAACCCTACACAACCCTCTGGAAACTTATGGCACCCTACAAGCTCCTACCAAACCCTGCGGGCACTTACACAACCCTACAGGTCCCTACGGAAATCTACGGGACTCCACGGGCCCCTAGGGAAGCCTACAGATTTCAACGGAACCCTACGAGCCCCTCTGGAACCCTACAGAATACTCCAGGACCCGACAGCACTCTACAAGACCCTTAGCAACACAACGGAACCTCACTAAAACCCTATGGGCTCCTACAGAACACTGCAGGCGCCTACGAAACCCTACAGACCCCTACAAAACCCTACAGACACCTGCGGGCACTTACAGAACCCTGCAGGCCCCTACAGAACCCTACAGGTCCATACAGAACCCCACAGGGCCCTAGGGAACTTTACCAGCCACTACGGAACTCTACGGGCCCCTACAGAACCCTGCAGAACCCTCCAGAACCTTACAGAATCCCACAGACTCCTACAGACTGCTGCGGGCACTTACACAACCCTACAGGCCCCTACGGAACACTGCCAGCCCCTACGGAAGGAACCTTACGGGCCCCTACAGAACACTACTGGCTCCTGCGGTACTCTACAGGCCTCTAGGGAACCTACGAAGCTCTACGGAGCCCTATGGATCCTTATGGAACAGTACGGGCCCCTTCAGACCTCTGCGGGCGCTTATGGAAACCTACAGGACCCTACGGAACTGTACGAGACTCTAGAGGCCCCTAGGGAACACTACAGGCCCCTACGGAACCGTACGAGACTCTACAGGCCCCTAGGGAACACCACAGGCCCCTACGGAACCGTACGAGACTCTAGAGGCCCCTAGGGAACACCACAGGCCCCTACGGAACCCTACACAACCCTCTGGAAACTTATGGCACCCTACAAGCTCCTACCAACCCCTGCGGGCACTTACACAACCCTACAGGTCCCTACGGAAATCTACGGGACTCCACGGGCCCCTAGGGAAGCCTACAGATTTCAACGGAACCCTACGAGCCCCTCTGGAACCCTACAGAATACTCCAGGACCCGACAGCACTCTACAAGACCCTTAGCAACACAACGGAACCTCACTAAAACCCTATGGGCTCCTACAGAACACTGCAGGTGCCTACGGAACCCTACAGACCCCTACGGAATACTACCAGCCGCTACAGAAACCTATGGCCCCTACGGAACTCTACGGAACCTGACAGAAACACTGTGCGCCCCTACAGGCCCTTGCGGGCACTTGCAGAACTCTGCAGGAACCCACGGAACTTTATGGAACCCTACCAGCCCCTACGGAAGCCTAAAGACCCTTGCAGGCAGTTACGGAACGGTACAGGGCCCTAGGGAACGTTACCAGCCACTACGGAACTCTACGGGCCCCTACGGAACCCTGCAGAACCCTCCAGAACCTTACAGAATCCCACGGATTCCTACTGACTCCTGCGGGCACTTACTCAACCCTAGAGGACCCTACGGAACACTGCCAGCCCCTATGGAAGGAACCCTACGGGCCCCTACAGAACACTACTGGCTCCTGCGGTACTCTACAGGCCTCTAGGGCACCTACGAAGCTCTACGGAGCCCTATGGATCCTTACGGAACAGTACGGGCCCCTTCAGACCTCTGCGGGCGCTTATGGAAACCTACAGGACCCTACAGAACTGTACGAGACTCTAGAGGCCCCGAGGGAACACTACAGGCCCCTACGGAACCGTACGAGACTCTACAGGCCCCTAGGGAACACCACAGGCCCCTACGGAACCGTACGAGACTCTACAGGCCCCTAGGGAACACCACAGGCCCCTACGGAACCCTACACAACCCTCTGGAAACTTATGGCACCCTACAAGCTCCTACCAACCCCTGCGGGCACTTACACAACCCTACAGGTCCCTACGGAAATCTACGGGACTCCATGGGCCCCTAGGGAAGCCTACAGATTTCAACGGAACCCTACAAGCCCCTCTGGAACCCTACAGAATACTCCTGGACCCGACAGCACTCTACAAGACCCTTAGCAACACAACGGAACCTCACTAAAACCCTATGGGCTCCTACAGAACACTGCAGGCGCCTACGGAACCCTACAGACCCCTACGGAACCCTACAGACACCTGCGGGCACTTACAGAACCCTGCAGGCCCCTACAGAACCCTACAGGTCCATACAGAACCCCACAGGGCCCTACGGAACTTTACCAGCCACTACGGAACTCTACGGGCCCCTACGGAACCCTGCAGAACCCTCCAGAACCTTACAGAATCCCACGGATTCCTACAGACTCCTGCGGGCACTTACTCAACCCTAGAGGACCCTACGGAACACTGCCAGCCCCTATGGAAGGAACCCTACGGGCCCCTACAGAACACTACTGGCTCCTGCGGTACTCTACAGGCTTCTAGGGCACTTACGAAGCTCTACGGAGCCCTATGGATCCGTATGGAACAGTACGGGCCCCTTCAGACCTCTGCGAGCACTTATGGAAACCTACAGGACCCTACGGAACTGTACGAGACTCTACAGGCCCCTAGGGAACACCACAGGCCCCTACGGAACCCTACACAACCCTCTGGAAACTTATGGCACCCTACAAGCTCCTACCAACCCCTGCGGGCACTTACACAACCCTACAGGTCCCTACGGAAATCTACGGGACTCCACGGGCCCCTAGGGAAGCCTACAGATTTCAACGGAACCCTACGAGCCCCTCTGGAACCCTACAGAATACTCCAGGACCCGACAGCACTCTACAAGACCCTTAGCAACACAACGGAACCTCACTAAAACCCTATCGGCTCCTACAGAACACTGCAGGCGCCTACGAAACCCTACAGACCCCTACAAAACCCTACAGACACCTGCGGGCACTTACAGAAGCCTGCAGGCCCCTACAGAACCCTACAGGTCCATACAGAACCCCACAGGGCCCTACGGAACTTTACCAGCCACTACGGAACTCTACGGGCCCCTACAGAACCCTGCAGAACCCTCCAGAACCTTACAGAATCCCACAGACTCCTACAGACTGCTGCGGGCACTTACTCAACCCTACAGGCCCCTACGGAACACTGCCAGCCCCTACGGAAGGAACCTTACGGGCCCCTGCAGAACACTACTGGCTCCTGCGGTACTCTACAGGCCTCTAGGGAACCTACGAAGCTCTACGGAGCCCTATGGATCCTTACGGAACAGTACGGGCCCCTTCAGACCTCTGCGGGCGCTTATGGAAACCTACAGGACCCTACGGAACTGTACAAGACTCTAGAGGCCCCTAGGGAACACTACAGGCCCCTACGGAACCGTACGAGACTCTACAGGCCCCTAGGGAACACCACAGGCCCTTACGGAACCGTACGAGACTCTACAGGCCCCTAGGGAACACCACAGGCCCCTACGGAACCCTACACAACCCTCTGGAAACTTATGGCACCCTACAAGCTCCTACCAACCCCTGCGGGCACTTACACAACCCTACAGGCCCCTACGGAAATCTACGGGACTCCACGGGCCCCTAGGGAAGCCTACAGATTTCGACGGAACCCTACAAGCCCCTCTGGAACCCTACAGAATACTCCAGGACCCGACAGCACTCTACAAGACCCTTAGCAACACAACGGAACCTCACTAAAACCCTATGGGCTCCTACAGAACACTGCAGGCGCCTACGGAACCCTACAGACCCCTACGGAACCCTACAGACACCTGCGGGCACTTACAGAACCCTGCAGGCCCCTACAGAACCCTACAGGTCCATACAGAACCCCACAGGGCCCTACGGAACTTTACCAGCCACTACGGAACTCTACGGGCCCCTACGGAACCCTGCAGAACCCTCCAGAACCTTACAGAATCCCACGGATTCCTACAGACTCCTGCGGACACTTACTCAACCCTAGAGGACCCTACGGAACACTGCCAGCCCCTATGGAAGGAACCCTACGGGCCCCTACAGAACACTACTGGCTCCTGCGGTACTCTACAGGCTTCTAGGGCACTTACGAAGCTCTACGGAGCCCTATGGATCCTTACGGAACAGTACGGGCCCCTTCAGACCTCTGCGGGCACTTATGGAAACCTACAGGACCCTACGGAACTGTACGAGACTCTAGAGGCCCCTAGGGAACACCACAGGCCCCTACGGAACCCTACACAACCCTCTGGAAACTTATGGCACCCTACAAGCTCCTACCAACCCCTGCGGGCACTTACACAACCCTACAGGTCCCTACGGAAATCTACGGGACTCCACGGGCCCCTAGGGAAGCCTACAGATTTCAACGGAACCCTACGAGCCCCTCTGGAACCCTACAGAATACTCCAGGACCCGACAGCACTCTACAAGACCCTTAGCAACACAACGGAACCTCACTAAAACCCTATGGGCTCCTACAGAACACTGCAGGTGCCTACGGAACCCTACAGACCCCTACGGAATACTACCAGCCGCTACAGAAACCTATGGCCCCTACGGAACTCTACGGAACCTGACAGAAACACTGTGCGCCCCTACAGGCCCTTGCGGGCACTTGCAGAACTCTGCAGGAACCCACGGAACTTTATGGAACCCTACCAGCCCCTACGGAAGCCTAAAGACCCTTGCAGGCAGTTACGGAACGGTACAGGGCCCTAGGAAGTTCCAGTAGCCACTACGGAACTCTATGGGCCCCTACGGAACCCTGCGGTCCCACGGATTCCTACAGACTCCTGCGGGCACTTACTCAACCCTAGAGGACCCTACGGAACACTGCCAGCCCCTATGGAAGGAACCCTACAGGCCCCTACAGAACACTACTGGCTCCTGCGGTACTCTACAGGCCTCTAGGGAACCTACGAAGCTCTACGGAGCCCTATGGATCCTTACGGAACAGTACGGGCCCCTTCAGACCTCTGCGGGCGCTTATGGAAACCTACAGGAACCTACGGAACTGTACGAGACTCTACAGGCCCCTAGGGAACACCACAGGCCCCTACGGAACCCTACACAACCATGCGGAAACTTATGGCACCCTACAAGCTCCTACCAACCCCTGCGGGCACTTACACAACCCTACAGGTCCCTACGGAAATCTATGGGACTCCACGGGCCCCTAGGGAAGCCTACAGATTTCGACGGAAACCTACGAGCCCCTCTGGAACCCTACAGAATACTCCAGGACCCGACAGCACTCTACAAGACCCTTAGCAACACAACGGAACCTCACTAAAACCCTATGGGCTCCTACAGAACACTGCAGGTGCCTACGGAACCCTACAGACCCCTACGGAACACTACCAGCCGCTACGGAAACCTATGGCCCCTACGGAACTCTACGGAACCTGACAGAAACACTGTGCGCCCCTACAGGCCCTTGCGGGCACTTGTAGAACTCTGCAGGAACCCACGGAACTTTATGGAACCCTACCAGCCCCTACGGAAGCCTAAAGACCCTTGCAGGCAGTTACGGAACGGTACAGGGCCCTAGGGAACTTTACCAGCCACTACGGAACTCTACGGGCCCCTACGGAACCCTGCGGAACCCTCCAGAACCTTACAGAATCCCACGGATTCCTACAGACTCCTGCGGGCACTTACTCAACCCTAGAGGACCCTACGGAACACTGCCAGCCCCTATGGAAGGAACCCTACGGGCCCCTACAGAACACTACTGGCTCCTGCGTAACTCTACAGGCCTCTAGGGAACCTACGAAGCTCTACGGAGCCCTATGGATCCTTACGGAACAGTACGGGCCCCTTCAGACCTCTGTGGGCGCTTATGGAAACCTACAGGACCCTACGGAACTGTACGAGACTCTACAGGCCCCTAGGGAACACCACAGGCCCCTACGGAACCCTACACAACCATGCGGAAACTTATGGCACCCTACAAGCTCCTACCAACCCCTGCGGGCACTTACACAACCCTACAGGTCCCTACGGAAATCTATGGGACTCCACGGGCCCCTAGGGAAGCCTACAGATTTCGACGGAAACCTACGAGCCCCTCTGGAACCCTACAGAATACTCCAGGACCCGACAGCACTCTACAAGACCCTTAGCAACACAACGGAACCTCACTAAAACCCTATGGGCTCCTACAGAACACTGCAGGTGCCTACGGAACCCTACAGACCCCTACGGAACACTACCAGCCGCTACGGAAACCTATGGCCCCTACGGAACTCTACGGAACCTGACAGAAACACTGTGCGCCCCTACAGGCCCTTGCGGGCACTTGTAGAACTCTGCAGGAACCCACGGAACTTTATGGAACCCTACCAGCCCCTACGGAAGCCTAAAGACCCTTGCAGGCAGTTACGGAACGGTACAGGGCCCTAGGGAACTTTACCAGCCACTACGGAACTCTACGGGCCCCTATGGAACCCTGCAGAACCCTCCAGAACCTTACAGAATCCCACGGATTCCTACAGACTCCTGCGGGCACTTACTCAACCCTAGAGGACCCTACGGAACACTGCCAGCCCCTATGGAAGGAACCCTACGGGCCCCTACAGAACACTACTGGCTCCTGCGGTACTCTACAGGCCTCTAGGGAACCTACGAAGCTCTACGGAGCCCTATGGATCCTTACGGAACAGTACGGGCCCCTTCAGACCTCTGCGGGCGCTTATGGAAACCTACAGGACCCTACAGAACTGTACGAGACTGTACAGGCCCCTAGGGAACACCACAGGCCCCTACGGAACCATACGAGACTCTCAGGCCCCTAGGGAACACCACAGGCCCCTACGGTACCCTACACAACCCTCTGGAAACTTATGGAACCCTACAAGCTCCTACCAACCCCTGCGGGCACTTACACAACCCTACAGGCCCCTACGGAAATCTACGGGACTCCACGGGCCCCTAGGGAAGCCTACAGATTTCGACGGAAACCTACGAGCCCCTCTGGAACCCTACAGAATACTCCAGGACCCGACAGCACTCTACAAGACCCTTAGCAACACAACGGAACCTCACTAAAACCCTATGGGCTCCTACAGAACACTGCAGGTGCCTACGGAACCCTACAGACCCCTACGGAATACTACCAGCCGCTACGGAACCCTATGGCCCCTACGGAACTCTACGGAACCTGACAGAAACACTGTGCACCCCTACAGGCCCTTGCGGGCACTTGCAGAACTCTGCAGGAACCCATGGAACTTTATGGAACCCTACCAGCCCCTACGGAAGCCTAAAGACCCTTGCAGGCAGTTACGGAACCGTACAGGGCCCTAGGGAACTTTACCAGCCACTACGGAACTCTACGGGCCCCTACGGAACCCTGCGGAACCCTCCAGAACCTTACAGAATCCCACGGATTCCTACAGACTCCTGCGGGCACTTACTCAACCCTAGAGGACCCTACGGAACACTGCCAGCCCCTATGGAAGGAACCCTACGGGCCCCTACAGAACACTACTGGCTCCTGCGGTACTCTACAGGCCTCTAGGGAACCTACGAAGCTCTACGGAGCCCTATGGATCCTTACGGAACAGTACGGGCCCCTTCAGACCTCTGTGGGCGCTTATGGAAACCTACAGGACCCACCGGAACTGTACGAGACTCTACAGGCCCCTAGGGAACACCACAGGCCCCTACGGAACCCTACACAACCATGCGGAAACTTATGGCACCCTACAAGCTCCTACCAACCCCTGCGGGCACTTACACAACCCTACAGGCCCCTACGGAAATCTACAGGACTCCACGGGCCCCTAGGGAAGCCTACAGATTTCGACGGAAACCTACGAGCCCCTCTGGAACCCTACAGAATACTCCAGGACCCGACAGCACTCTACAAGACCCTTAGCAACACAACGGAACCTCACTAAAACCCTATGGGCTCCTACAGAACACTGCAGGTGCCTACGGAACCCTACAGACCCCTACGGAATACTACCAGCCGCTACGGAACCCTATGGCCCCTACGGAACTCTACGGAACCTGACAGAAACACTGTGGGCCCCTACAGGCCCTTGCGGGCACTTGCAGAACTCTGCAGGAACCCATGGAACTTTATGGAACCCTACCAGCCCCTACGGAAGCCTAAAGACCCTTGCAGGCAGTTACGGAACGGTACAGGGCCCTAGGGAACTTTACCAGCCACTACGGAACTCTACGGGCCCCTACGGAACCCTGCGGAACCCTCCAGAACCTTACAGAATCCCACGGATTCCTACAGACTCCTGCGGGCACTTACTCAACCCTAGAGGACCCTACGGAACACTGCCAGCCCCTATGGAAGGAACCCTACGGGCCCCTACAGAACACTACTGGCTCCTGCGGTACTCTACAGGCCTCTAGGGAACCTACGAAGCTCTACGGAGCCCTATGGATCCTTACGGAACAGTACGGGCCCCTTCAGACCTCTGTGGGCGCTTATGGAAACCTACAGGACCCTACGGAACTGTACGAGACTCTACAGGCCCCTAGGGAACACCACAGGCCCCTACGGAACCCTACACAACCCTCTGGAAACTTATGGCACCCTACAAGCTCCTACCAACCCCTGCGGGCACTTACACAACCCTACAGGTCCCTACGGAAATCTATGGGACTCCACGGGCCCCTAGGGAAGCCTACAGATTTCGACGGAACCCTACGAGCCCCTCTGGAACCCTACAGAATACTCCAGGACCCAACAGCACTCTACAAGACCCTTAGCAACACAACGGAACCTCACTAAAACCCTATGGGCTCCTACAGAACACTGCAGGTGCCTACGGAACCCTACAGACCCCTACGGAACACTACCAGCCGCTATGGAAACCTATGGCCCCTACGGAACTCTACGGAACCTGACAGAAACACTGTGCGCCCCTACAGGCCCTTGCGGGCACTTGTAGAACTCTGCAGGAACCCACGAAACTTTATGGAACCCTACCAGCCCCTACGGAAGCCTAAAGACCCTTACAGGCAGTTACGGAACGGTACAGGGCCCTAGGGAACTTTACCAGCCACTACGGAACTCTACGGGCCCCTACGGAACCCTGCAGAACCCTCCAGAACCTTACAGAATCCCACAGACTCCTACAGACTCCTGCGGGCACTTACTCAACCCTAGAGGACCCTACGGAACACTGCCAGCCCCTATCGAAGGAACCCTACGGGCCCCTACAGAACACTACTGGCTCCTGCGGTACTCTACAGGCCTCTAGGGAACCTACGAAGCTCTACGGAGCCCTATGGATCCTTACGGAACAGTACGGGCCCCTTCAGACCTCTGTGGGCGCTTATGGAAACCTACAGGACCCTACGGAACTGTACGAGACTCTACAGGCCCCTAGGGAACACCACAGGCCCCTACGGAACCCTACACAACCCTCTGGAAACTTATGGCACCCTACAAGCTCCTACCAACCCCTGCGGGCACTTACACAACCCTACAGGCCCCTACGGAAATCTACGGGACTCCACGGGCCCCTAGGGAAGCCTACAGATTTCAACGGAAACCTACGAGCCCCTCTGGAACCCTACAGAATACTCCAGGACCCGACAGCACTCTGCAAGACCCTTAGCAACACAACGGAACCTCACTAAAACCCTATGGGCTCCTACAGAACACTGCAGGTGCCTACGGAACCCTACAGACCCCTACGGAATACTACCAGCCGCTACGGAAACCTATGGCCCCTACGGAACTCTACGGAACCTGACAGAAACACTGTGCGCCCCTACAGGCCCTTGCGGGCACTTGCAGAACTCTGCAGGAACCCATGGAACTTTATGGAACCCTACCAGCCCCTACGGAAGCCTAAAGACCCTTGCAGGCAGTTACGGAACGGTACAGGGCCCTACGGAACTTTACCAGCCACTACGGAACTCTACGGGCCCCTACGGAACCCTGCAGAACCCTCCAGAACCTTACAGAATCCCACGGATTCCTACAGACTCCTGCGGGCACTTACTCAACCCTAGAGGACCCTACGGAACACTGCCAGCCCCTATGGAAGGAACCCTACGGGCCCCTACAGAACACTACTGGCTCCTGCGTAACTCTACAGGCCTCTAGGGAACCTACGAAGCTCTACGGAGCCCTATGGATCCTTACGGAACAGTACAGGCCCCTTCAGACCTCTGCGGGCGCTTATGGAAACCTACAGGACCCTACGGAACTGTACGAGACTCTACAGGCCCCTAGGGAACACCACAGGCCCCTACGGAACCGTACGAGACTCTCAGGCCCCTAGGGAACACCACCGGCCCCTACGGTACCCTACACAACCCTCTGGAAACTTATGGAACCCTACAAGCTCCTACCAACCCCTGCGGGCACTTACACAACCCTACAGGCCCCTACGGAAATCTACGGGACTCCACGGGCCCCTAGGAAACCCTACAGATTTCGACGGAAACCTACGAGCCCCTCTGGAACCCTACAGAATACTCCAGGACCCGACAGCACTCTACAAGACCCTTAGCAACACAACGGAACCTCACTAAAACCCTATGGGCTCCTACAGAACACTGCAGGCGCCTACGGAACCCTACAGACCCCTACGGAATACTACCAGCCGCTACGGAAACCTATGGCCCCTACGGAACTCTACGGAACCTGACAGAAACACTGTGCGCCCCTACAGGCCCTTGCGGGCACTTGCAGAACTCTGCAGGAACCCATGGAACTTTATGGAACCCTACCAGCCCCTACGGAAGCCTAAAGACCCTTACAGGCAGTTATGGAACGGTACAGGGCCCTAGGGAACTTTACCAGCCACTACGGAACTCTACGGGCCCCTACGGAACCCTGCGGAACCCTCCAGAACCTTACAGAATCCCACGGATTCCTACAGACTCCTGCGGGCACTTACTCAACCCTAGAGGACCCTACGGAACACTGCCAGCCCCTATGGAAGGAACCCTACGGGCCCCTACAGAACACTACTGGCTCCTGCGGTACTCTACAGGCCTCTAGGGAACCTACGAAGCTCTACGGAGCCCTATGGATCCTTACGGAACAGTACGGGCCCCTTCAGACCTCTGTGGGCGCTTATGGAAACCTACAGGACCCTACGGAACTGTACGAGACTCTACAGGCCCCTAGGGAACACCACAGGCCCCTACGGAACCCTACACAACCATGCGGAAACTTATGGCACCCTACAAGCTCCTACCAACCCCTGCGGGCACTTACACAACCCTACAGGCCCCTACGGAAATCTACGGGACTCCACGGGCCCCTAGGGAAGCCTACAGATTTCGACGGAAACCTACGAGCCCCTCTGGAACCCTACAGAATACTCCAGGACCCGACAGCACTCTACAAGACCCTTAGCAACACAACGGAACCTCACTAAAACCCTATGGGCTCCTACAGAACACTGCAGGTGCCTACGGAACCCTACAGACCCCTACGGAATACTACCAGCCGCTACGGAACCCTATGGCCCCTACGGAACTCTACGGAACCTGACAGAAACACTGTGCACCCCTACAGGCCCTTGCGGGCACTTGCAGAACTCTGCAGGAACCCATGGAACTTTATGGAACCCTACCAGCCCCTACGGAAGCCTAAAGACCCTTACAGGCAGTTATGGAACGGTACAGGGCCCTAGGGAACTTTACCAGCCACTACGGAACTCTACGGGCCCCTACGGAACCCTGCGGAACCCTCCGGAACCTAACAGAATCCCACGGATTCCTACAGACTCCTGCGGGCACTTACTCAACCCTAGAGGACCCTACGGAACACTGCCAGCCCCTATGGAAGGAACCCTACGGGCCCCTACAGAACACTACTGGCTCCTGCGGTACTCTACAGGCCTCTAGGGAACCTACGAAGCTCTATGGATCCCTATGGATCCTTACGGAACAGTACGGGCCCCTTCAGACCTCTGTGGGCGCTTATGGAAACCTACAGGACCCTACGGAACTGTACGAGACTCTACAGGCCCCTAGGGAACACCACAGGCCCCTACGGAACCCTACACAACCATGCGGAAACTTATGGCACCCTACAAGCTCCTACCAACCCCTGCGGGCACTTACACAACCCTACAGGCCCCTACGGAAATCTACGGGACTCCACGGGCCCCTAGGGAAGCCTACAGATTTCGACGGAAACCTACGAGCCCCTCTGGAACCCTACAGAATACTCCAGGACCCGACAGCACTCTACAAGACCCTTAGCAACACAACGGAACCTCACTAAAACCCTATGGGCTCCTACAGAACACTGCAGGTGCCTACGGAACCCTACAGACCCCTACGGAATACTACCAGCCGCTACGGAAACCTATGGCCCCTACGGAACTCTACGGAACCTAACAGAAACACTGTGCACCCCTACAGGCCCTTGCGGGCACTTGCAGAACTCTGCAGGAACCCATGGAACTTTATGGAACCCTACCAGCCCCTATGGAAGCCTAAAGACCCTTGCAGGCAGTTACGGAACGGTACAGGGCCCTACGGAACTTTACCAGCCACTACGGAACTCTACGGGCCCCTACGGAACCCTGCAGAACCCTCCGGAACCTAACAGAATCCCACGGATTCCTACAGACTCCTGCGGGCACTTACTCAACCCTAGAGGACCCTACGGAACACTGCCAGCCCCTATGGAAGGAACCCTACGGGCCCCTACAGAACACTACTGGCTCCTGCGGTACTCTACAGGCCTCTAGGGAACCTACGAAGCTCTACGGAGCCCTATGGATCCTTACGGAACAGTACGGGCCCCTTCAGACCTCTGTGGGCGCTTATGGAAACCTACAGGACCCTACGGAACTGTACGAGACTCTACAGGCCCCTAGGGAACACCACAGGCCCCTACGGAACCGTACGAGACTCTCAGGCCCCTAGGGAACACCACCGGCCCCTACGGTACCCTACACAACCCTCTGGAAACTTATGGAACCCTACAAGCTCCTACCAACCCCTGTGGGCACTTACACAACCCTACAGGCCCCTACGGAAATCTACGGGACTCCACGGGCCCCTAGGAAACCCTACAGATTTCGACGGAAACCTACGAGCCCCTCTGGAACCCTACAGAATACTCCAGGACCCGACAGCACTCTACAAGACCCTTAGCAACACAACGGAACCTCACTAAAACCCTATGGGCTCCTACAGAACACTGCAGGTGCCTACGGAACCCTACAGACCCCTACGGAATACTACCAGCCGCTACGGAAACCTATGGCCCCTACGGAACTCTACGGAACCTGACAGAAACACTGTGGGCCCCTACAGGCCCTTGCGGGCACTTGCAGAACTCTGCAGGAACCCATGGAACTTTATGGAACCCTACCAGCCCCTACGGAAGCCTAAAGACCCTTACAGGCAGTTATGGAACGGTACAGGGCCCTAGGGAACTTTACCAGCCACTACGGAACTCTACGGGCCCCTACGGAACCCTGCGGAACCCTCCAGAACCTTACAGAATCCCACGGATTCCTACAGACTCCTGCGGGCACTTACTCAACCCTAGAGGACCCTACGGAACACTGCCAGCCCCTATGGAAGGAACCCTACGGGCCCCTACAGAACACTACTGGCTCCTGCGGTACTCTACAGGCCTCTAGGGAACCTACGAAGCTCTATGGAGCCCTATGGATCCTTACGGAACAGTACGGGCCCCTTCAGACCTCTGTGGGCGCTTATGGAAACCTACAGGACCCTACGGAACTGTACGAGACTCTACAGGCCCCTAGGGAACACCACAGGCCCCTACGGAACCCTACACAACCATGCGGAAACTTATGGCACCCTACAAGCTCCTACCAACCCCTGCGGGCACTTACACAACCCTACAGGCCCCTACGGAAATCTACGGGACTCCACGGGCCCCTAGGAAACCCTACAGATTTCGACGGAAACCTACGAGCCCCTCTGGAACCCTACAGAATACTCCAGGACCCGACAGCACTCTACAAGACCCTTAGCAACACAACGGAACCTCACTAAAACCCTATGGGCTCCTACAGAACACTGCAGGTGCCTACGGAACCCTACAGACCCCTACGGAATACTACCAGCCGCTACGGAACCCTATGGCCCCTACGGAACTCTACGGAACCTGACAGAAACACTGTGCACCCCTACAGGCCCTTGCGGGCACTTGCAGAACTCTGCAGGAACCCATGGAACTTTATGGAACCCTACCAGCCCCTACGGAAGCCTAAAGACCCTTGCAGGCAGTTACGGAACGGTACAGGGCCCTACGGAACTTTACCAGCCACTACGGAACTCTACGGGCCCCTACGGAACCCTGCGGAACCCTCCAGAACCTTACAGAATCCCACGGATTCCTACAGACTCCTGCGGGCACTTACTCAACCCTAGAGGACCCTACGGAACACTGCCAGCCCCTATCGAAGGAACCCTACGGGCCCCTACAGAACACTACTGGCTCCTGCGGTACTCTACAGGCCTCTAGGGAACCTACGAAGCTCTACGGAGCCCTATGGATCCTTACGGAACAGTACGGGCCCCTTCAGACCTCTGTGGGCGCTTATGGAAACCTACAGGAACCTACGGAACTGTACGAGACTCTACAGGCCCCTAGGGAACACCACAGGCCCCTACGGAACCCTACACAACCCTCTGGAAATTTATGGCACCCTACAAGCTCCTACCAACCCCTGCGGGCACTTACACAACCCTACAGGTCCCTACGGAAATCTATGGGACTCCACGGGCCCCTAGGGAAGCCTACAGATTTCGACGGAAACCTACGAGCCCCTCTGGAACCCTACAGAATACTCCAGGACCCGACAGCACTCTACAAGACCCTTAGCAACACAACGGAACCTCACTAAAACCCTATGGGCTCCTACAGAACACTGCAGGTGCCTACGGAACCCTACAGACCCCTACGGAACACTACCAGCCGCTACGGAAACCTATGGCCCCTACGGAACTCTACGGAACCTGACAGAAACACTGTGCGCCCCTACAGGCCCTTGCGGGCACTTGTAGAACTCTGCAGGAACCCACGGAACTTTATTGAACCCTACCAGCCCCTACGGAAGCCTAAAGACCCTTGCAGGCAGTTACGGAACGGTACAGGGCCCTACGGAACTTTACCAGCCACTACGGAACTCTACGGGCCCCTACGGAACCCTGCAGAACCCTCTGGAACCTTACAGAATCCCACAGACTCCTACGGACTCCTGCGGGCACTTACTCAACCCTAGAGGACCCTACGGAACACTGCCAGCCCCTATCGAAGGAACCCTACGGGCCCCTACAGAACACTACTGGCTCCTGCGGTACTCTACAGGCCTCTAGGGAACCTACGAAGCTCTACGGAACCCTATGGATCCTTACGGAACAGTACGGGCCCCTTCAGACCTCTGCGGGCGCTTATGGAAACCTACAGGACCCTACAGAACTGTACGAGACTGTACAGGCCCCTAGGGAACACCACAGGCCCCTACGGAACCGTACGAGACTCTCAGGCCCCTAGGGAACACCACCGGCCCCTACGGTACCCTACACAACCCTCTGGAAACTTATGGAACCCTACAAGCTCCTACCAACCCCTGCGGGCACTTACACAACCCTACAGGCCCCTACGGAAATCTACGGGACTCCACGGGCCCCTAGGGAAGCCTACAGATTTCGACGGAAACCTACGAGCCCCTCTGGAACCCTACAGAATACTCCAGGACCCGACAGCACTCTACAAGACCCTTAGCAACACAACGGAACCTCACTAAAACCCTATGGGCTCCTACAGAACACGGCAGGTGCCGACGGAACCCTACAGACCCCTACGGAATACTACCAGCCGCTGGAAACCTATGGCCCCTACGGAACTCTACGGAACCTAACAGAAACACTGTGCGCCCCTACAGGCCCTTGCGGGCACTTGCAGAACTCTGCAGGAACCCATGGAACTTTATGGAACCCTACCAGCCCCTACGGAAGCCTAAAGACCCTTACAGGCAGTTATGGAACGGTACAGGGCCCTAGGGAACTTTACCAGCCACTACGGAACTCTACGGGCCCCTACGGAACCCTGCGGAACCCTCCAGAACCTTACAGAATCCCACGGATTCCTACAGACTCCTGCGGGCACTTACTCAACCCTAGAGGACCCTACGGAACACTGCCAGCCCCTATGGAAGGAACCCTACGGGCCCCTACAGAACACTACTGGCTCCTGCGGTACTCTACAGGCCTCTAGGGAACCTACGAAGCTCTACGGAGCCCTATGGATCCTTACGGAACAGTACGGGCCCCTTCAGACCTCTGTGGGCGCTTATGGAAACCTACAGGAACCTACGGAACTGTACGAGACTCTACAGGCCCCTAGGGAACACCACAGGCCCCTACGGAACCCTACACAACCATGCGGAAACTTATGGCACCCTACAAGCTCCTACCAACCCCTGCGGGCACTTACACAACCCTACAGGCCCCTACGGAAATCTACGGGACTCCACGGGCCCCTAGGGAAGCCTACAGATTTCGACGGAAACCTACGAGCCCCTCTGGAACCCTACAGAATACTCCAGGACCCGACAGCACTCTACAAGACCCTTAGCAACACAACGGAACCTCACTAAAACCCTATGGGCTCCTACAGAACACTGCAGGTGCCTACGGAACCCTACAGACCCCTACGGAATACTACCAGCCGCTACGGAACCCTATGGCCCCTACGGAACTCTACGGAACCTGACAGAAACACTGTGCACCCCTACAGGCCCTTGCGGGCACTTGCAGAACTCTGCAGGAACCCATGGAACTTTATGGAACCCTACCAGCCCCTACGGAAGCCTAAAGACCCTTGCAGGCAGTTACGGAACGGTACAGGGCCCTACGGAACTTTACCAGCCACTACGGAACTCTACGGGCCCCTACGGAACCCTGCGGAACCCTCCAGAACCTTACAGAATCCCACGGATTCCTACAGACTCCTGCGGGCACTTACTCAACCCTAGAGGACCCTACGGAACACTGCCAGCCCCTATGGAAGCAACCCTACGGGCCCCTACAGAACACTACTGGCTCCTGCGGTACTCTACAGGCCTCTAGGGAACCTACGAAGCTCTACGGAGCCCTATGGATCCTTACGGAACAGTACGGGCCCCTTCAGACCTCTGTGGGCGCTTATGGAAACCTACAGGACCCTACGGAACTGTACGAGACTCTACAGGCCCCTAGGGAACACCACAGGCCCCTACGGAACCCTACACAACCCTCTGGAAACTTATGGCACCCTACAAGCTCCTACCAACCCCTGCGGGCACTTACACAACCCTACAGGCCCCTACGGAAATCTACAGGACTCCACGGGCCCCTAGGGAACCCTACAGATTTCGACGGAAACCTACGAGCCCCTCTGGAACCCTACAGAATACTCCAGGAACCGACAGCACTCTACAAGACCCTTAGCAACACAACGGAACCTCACTAAAACCCTATGGGCTCCTACAGAACACTGCAGGTGCCTACGGAACCCTACAGACCCCTACGGAATACTACCAGCCGCTACGGAAACCTATGGCCCCTACGGAACTCTACGGAACCTGACAGAAACACTGTGGGCCCCTACAGGCCCTTGCGGGCACTTGCAGAACTCTGCAGGAACCCATGGAACTTTATGGAACCCTACCAGCCCCTACGGAAGCCTAAAGACCCTTGCAGGCAGTTACGGAACGGTACAGGGCCCTACGGAACTTTACCAGCCACTACGGAACTCTACGGGCCCCTACGGAACCCTGCGGAACCCTCCAGAACCTTACAGAATCCCACGGATTCCTACAGACTCCTGCGGGCACTTACTCAACCCTAGAGGACCCTACGGAACACTGCCAGCCCCTATGGAAGGAACCCTACGGGCCCCTACAGAACACTACTGGCTCCTGCGGTACTCTACAGGCCTCTAGGGAACCTACGAAGCTCTACAGAGCCCTATAGATCCTTACGGAACAGTACGGGCCCCTTCAGACCTCTGCGGGCGCTTATGGAAACCTACAGGACCCTACGGAACTGTACGAGACTCTACAGGCCCCTAGGGAACACCACAGGCCCCTACGGAACCGTACGAGACTCTCAGGCCCCTAGGGAACACCACCGGCCCCTACGGTACCCTACACAACCCTCTGGAAACTTATGGAACCCTACAAGCTCCTACCAACCCCTGCGGGCACTTACACAACCCTACAGGCCCCTACGGAAATCTACGGGACTCCACGGGCCCCTAGGGAAGCCTACAGATTTCGACGGAAACCTACGAGCCCCTCTGGAACCCTACAGAATACTCCAGGACCCGACAGCACTCTACAAGACCCTTAGCAACACAACGGAACCTCACTAAAACCCTATGGGCTCCTACAGAACACTGCAGGTGCCGACGGAACCCTACAGACCCCTACGGAATACTACCAGCCGCTGGAAACCTATGGCCCCTACGGAACTCTACGGAACCTAACAGAAACACTGTGCGCCCCTACAGGCCCTTGCGGGCACTTGCAGAACTCTGCAGGAACCCATGGAACTTTATGGAACCCTACCAGCCCCTACGGAAGCCTAAAGACCCTTGCAGGCAGTTACGGAACGGTACAGGGCCCTACGGAACTTTACCAGCCACTACGGAACTCTACGGGCCCCTACGGAACCCTGCGGAACCCTCCAGAACCTTACAGAATCCCACGGATTCCTACAGACTCCTGCGGGCACTTACTCAACCCTAGAGGACCCTACGGAACACTGCCAGCCCCTATGGAAGGAACCCTACGGGCCCCTACAGAACACTACTGGCTCCTGCGGTACTCTACAGGCCTCTAGGGAACCTACGAAGCTCTACGGAGCCCTATGGATCCTTACGGAACAGTACGGGCCCCTTCAGACCTCTGTGGGCGCTTATGGAAACCTACAGGAACCTACGGAACTGTACGAGACTCTACAGGCCCCTAGGGAACACCACAGGCCCCTACGGAACCCTACACAACCCTCTGGAAACTTATGGCACCCTACAAGCTCCTACCAACCCCTGCGGGCACTTACACAACCCTACAGGTCCCTACGGAAATCTATGGGACTCCACGGGCCCCTAGGGAAGCCTACAGATTTCGACGGAAACCTACGAGCCCCTCTGGAACCCTACAGAATACTCCAGGACCCGACAGCACTCTACAAGACCCTTAGCAACACAACGGAACCTCACTAAAACCCTATGGGCTCCTACAGAACACTGCAGGTGCCTACGGAACCCTACAGACCCCTACGGAATACTACCAGCCGCTACGGAAACCTATGGCCCCTACGGAACTCTACGGAACCTGACAGAAACACTGTGCGCCCCTACAGGCCCTTGCGGGCACTTGTAGAACTCTGCAGGAACCCACGGAACTTTATGGAACCCTACCAGCCCCTACGGAAGCCTAAAGACCCTTGCAGGCAGTTACGGAACGGTACAGGGCCCTAGGGAACTTTACCAGCCACTACGGAACTCTACGGGCCCCTACGGAACCCTGCAGAACCCTCTGGAACCTTACAGAATCCCACAGACTCCTACAGACTCCTGCGGGCACTTACTCAACCCTAGAGGACCCTACGGAACACTGCCAGCCCCTATCGAAGGAACCCTACGGGCCCCTACAGAACACTACTGGCTCCTGCGGTACTCTACAGGCCTCTAGGGAACCTACGAAGCTCTATGGAGCCCTATGGATCCTTACGGAACAGTACGGGCCCCTTCAGACCTCTGTGGGCGCTTATGGAAACCTACAGGACCCTACGGAACTGTACGAGACTCTACAGGCCCCTAGGGAACACCACAGGCCCCTACGGAACCCTACACAACCATGCGGAAACTTATGGCACCCTACAAGCTCCTACCAACCCCTGCGGGCACTTACACAACCCTACAGGCCCCTACGGAAATCTACGGGACTCCACGGGCCCCTAGGGAAGCCTACAGATTTCGACGGAAACCTACGAGCCCCTCTGGAACCCTACAGAATACTCCAGGACCCGACAGCACTCTACAAGACCCTTAGCAACACAACGGAACCTCACTAAAACCCTATGGGCTCCTACAGAACACTGCAGGTGCCTACGGAACCCTACAGACCCCTACGGAATACTACCAGCCGCTACGGAAACCTATGGCCCCTACGGAACTCTACGGAACCTGACAGAAACACTGTGCACCCCTACAGGCCCTTGCGGGCACTTGCAGAACTCTGCAGGAACCCATGGAACTTTATGGAACCCTACCAGCCCCTACGGAAGCCTAAAGACCCTTGCAGGCAGTTACGGAACGGTACAGGGCCCTAGGGAACTTTACCAGCCACTACGGAACTCTACGGGCCCCTACGGAACCCTGCAGAACCCTCCGGAACCTAACAGAATCCCACGGATTCCTACAGACTCCTGCGGGCACTTACTCAACCCTAGAGGACCCTACGGAACACTGCCAGCCCCTATGGAAGGAACCCCACGGGCCCCTACAGAACACTACTGGCTCCTGCGGTACTCTACAGGCCTCTAGGGAACCTACGAAGCTCTACGGAGCCCTATGGATCCTTACGGAACAGTACGGGCCCCTTCAGACCTCTGTGGGCGCTTATGGAAACCTACAGGAACCTACGGAACTGTACGAGACTCTACAGGCCCCTAGGGAACACCACAGGCCCCTACGGAACCCTACACAACCATGCGGAAACTTATGGCACCCTACAAGCTCCTACCAACCCCTGCGGGCACTTACACAACCCTACAGGCCCCTACGGAAATCTACGGGACTCCACGGGCCCCTAGGGAAGCCTACAGATTTCGACGGAAACCTACGAGCCCCTCTGGAACCCTACAGAATACTCCAGGACCCGACAGCACTCTACAAGACCCTTAGCAACACAACGGAACCTCACTAAAACCCTATGGGCTCCTACAGAACACTGCAGGTGCCTACGGAACCCTACAGACCCCTACGGAATACTACCAGCCGCTACGGAACCCTATGGCCCCTACGGAACTCTACGGAACCTGACAGAAACACTGTGCACCCCTACAGGCCCTTGCGGGCACTTGCAGAACTCTGCAGGAACCCATGGAACTTTATGGAACCCTACCAGCCCCTACGGAAGCCTAAAGACCCTTGCAGGCAGTTACGGAACGGTACAGGGCCCTACGGAACTTTACCAGCCACTACGGAACTCTACGGGCCCCTACGGAACCCTGCGGAACCCTCCAGAACCTTACAGAATCCCACGGATTCCTACAGACTCCTGCGGGCACTTACTCAACCCTAGAGGACCCTACGGAACACTGCCAGCCCCTATGGAAGCAACCCTACGGGCCCCTACAGAACACTACTGGCTCCTGCGGTACTCTACAGGCCTCTAGGGAACCTACGAAGCTCTACGGAGCCCTATGGATCCTTACGGAACAGTACGGGCCCCTTCAGACCTCTGTGGGCGCTTATGGAAACCTACAGGACCCTACGGAACTGTACGAGACTCTACAGGCCCCTAGGGAACACCACAGGCCCCTACGGAACCCTACACAACCCTCTGGAAACTTATGGCACCCTACAAGCTCCTACCAACCCCTGCGGGCACTTACACAACCCTACAGGCCCCTACGGAAATCTACAGGACTCCACGGGCCCCTAGGGAACCCTACAGATTTCGACGGAAACCTACGAGCCCCTCTGGAACCCTACAGAATACTCCAGGAACCGACAGCACTCTACAAGACCCTTAGCAACACAACGGAACCTCACTAAAACCCTATGGGCTCCTACAGAACACTGCAGGTGCCTACGGAACCCTACAGACCCCTACGGAATACTACCAGCCGCTACGGAAACCTATGGCCCCTACGGAACTCTACGGAACCTGACAGAAACACTGTGGGCCCCTACAGGCCCTTGCGGGCACTTGCAGAACTCTGCAGGAACCCATGGAACTTTATGGAACCCTACCAGCCCCTACGGAAGCCTAAAGACCCTTGCAGGCAGTTACGGAACGGTACAGGGCCCTACGGAACTTTACCAGCCACTACGGAACTCTACGGGCCCCTACGGAACCCTGCGGAACCCTCCAGAACCTTACAGAATCCCACGGATTCCTACAGACTCCTGCGGGCACTTACTCAACCCTAGAGGACCCTACGGAACACTGCCAGCCCCTATGGAAGGAACCCTACGGGCCCCTACAGAACACTACTGGCTCCTGCGGTACTCTACAGGCCTCTAGGGAACCTACGAAGCTCTACAGAGCCCTATAGATCCTTACGGAACAGTACGGGCCCCTTCAGACCTCTGCGGGCGCTTATGGAAACCTACAGGACCCTACGGAACTGTACGAGACTCTACAGGCCCCTAGGGAACACCACAGGCCCCTACGGAACCGTACGAGACTCTCAGGCCCCTAGGGAACACCACCGGCCCCTACGGTACCCTACACAACCCTCTGGAAACTTATGGAACCCTACAAGCTCCTACCAACCCCTGCGGGCACTTACACAACCCTACAGGCCCCTACGGAAATCTACGGGACTCCACGGGCCCCTAGGGAAGCCTACAGATTTCGACGGAAACCTACGAGCCCCTCTGGAACCCTACAGAATACTCCAGGACCCGACAGCACTCTACAAGACCCTTAGCAACACAACGGAACCTCACTAAAACCCTATGGGCTCCTACAGAACACTGCAGGTGCCGACGGAACCCTACAGACCCCTACGGAATACTACCAGCCGCTGGAAACCTATGGCCCCTACGGAACTCTACGGAACCTAACAGAAACACTGTGCGCCCCTACAGGCCCTTGCGGGCACTTGCAGAACTCTGCAGGAACCCATGGAACTTTATGGAACCCTACCAGCCCCTACGGAAGCCTAAAGACCCTTGCAGGCAGTTACGGAACGGTACAGGGCCCTACGGAACTTTACCAGCCACTACGGAACTCTACGGGCCCCTACGGAACCCTGCGGAACCCTCCAGAACCTTACAGAATCCCACGGATTCCTACAGACTCCTGCGGGCACTTACTCAACCCTAGAGGACCCTACGGAACACTGCCAGCCCCTATGGAAGGAACCCTACGGGCCCCTACAGAACACTACTGGCTCCTGCGGTACTCTACAGGCCTCTAGGGAACCTACGAAGCTCTACGGAGCCCTATGGATCCTTACGGAACAGTACGGGCCCCTTCAGACCTCTGTGGGCGCTTATGGAAACCTACAGGAACCTACGGAACTGTACGAGACTCTACAGGCCCCTAGGGAACACCACAGGCCCCTACGGAACCCTACACAACCCTCTGGAAACTTATGGCACCCTACAAGCTCCTACCAACCCCTGCGGGCACTTACACAACCCTACAGGTCCCTACGGAAATCTATGGGACTCCACGGGCCCCTAGGGAAGCCTACAGATTTCGACGGAAACCTACGAGCCCCTCTGGAACCCTACAGAATACTCCAGGACCCGACAGCACTCTACAAGACCCTTAGCAACACAACGGAACCTCACTAAAACCCTATGGGCTCCTACAGAACACTGCAGGTGCCTACGGAACCCTACAGACCCCTACGGAATACTACCAGCCGCTACGGAAACCTATGGCCCCTACGGAACTCTACGGAACCTGACAGAAACACTGTGCGCCCCTACAGGCCCTTGCGGGCACTTGTAGAACTCTGCAGGAACCCACGGAACTTTATGGAACCCTACCAGCCCCTACGGAAGCCTAAAGACCCTTGCAGGCAGTTACGGAACGGTACAGGGCCCTAGGGAACTTTACCAGCCACTACGGAACTCTACGGGCCCCTACGGAACCCTGCAGAACCCTCTGGAACCTTACAGAATCCCACAGACTCCTACAGACTCCTGCGGGCACTTACTCAACCCTAGAGGACCCTACGGAACACTGCCAGCCCCTATCGAAGGAACCCTACGGGCCCCTACAGAACACTACTGGCTCCTGCGGTACTCTACAGGCCTCTAGGGAACCTACGAAGCTCTATGGAGCCCTATGGATCCTTACGGAACAGTACGGGCCCCTTCAGACCTCTGTGGGCGCTTATGGAAACCTACAGGACCCTACGGAACTGTACGAGACTCTACAGGCCCCTAGGGAACACCACAGGCCCCTACGGAACCCTACACAACCATGCGGAAACTTATGGCACCCTACAAGCTCCTACCAACCCCTGCGGGCACTTACACAACCCTACAGGCCCCTACGGAAATCTACGGGACTCCACGGGCCCCTAGGGAAGCCTACAGATTTCGACGGAAACCTACGAGCCCCTCTGGAACCCTACAGAATACTCCAGGACCCGACAGCACTCTACAAGACCCTTAGCAACACAACGGAACCTCACTAAAACCCTATGGGCTCCTACAGAACACTGCAGGTGCCTACGGAACCCTACAGACCCCTACGGAATACTACCAGCCGCTACGGAAACCTATGGCCCCTACGGAACTCTACGGAACCTGACAGAAACACTGTGCACCCCTACAGGCCCTTGCGGGCACTTGCAGAACTCTGCAGGAACCCATGGAACTTTATGGAACCCTACCAGCCCCTACGGAAGCCTAAAGACCCTTGCAGGCAGTTACGGAACGGTACAGGGCCCTAGGGAACTTTACCAGCCACTACGGAACTCTACGGGCCCCTACGGAACCCTGCAGAACCCTCCGGAACCTAACAGAATCCCACGGATTCCTACAGACTCCTGCGGGCACTTACTCAACCCTAGAGGACCCTACGGAACACTGCCAGCCCCTATGGAAGGAACCCCACGGGCCCCTACAGAACACTACTGGCTCCTGCGGTACTCTACAGGCCTCTAGGGAACCTACGAAGCTCTACGGAGCCCTATGGATCCTTACGGAACAGTACGGGCCCCTTCAGACCTCTGTGGGCGCTTATGGAAACCTACAGGACCCTACGGAACTGTACGAGACTCTACAGGCCCCTAGGGAACACCACAGGCCCCTACGGAACCGTACGAGACTCTCAGGCCCCTAGGGAACACCACCGGCCCCTACGGTACCCTACACAACCCTCTGGAAACTTATGGAACCCTACAAGCTCCTACCAACCCCTGCGGGCACTTACACAACCCTACAGGCCCCTACGGAAATCTACGGGACTCCACGGGCCCCTAGGAAACCCTACAGATTTCGACGGAAACCTACGAGCCCCTCTGGAACCCTACAGAATACTCCAGGACCCGACAGCACTCTACAAGACCCTTAGCAACACAACGGAACCTCACTAAAACCCTATGGGCTCCTACAGAACACTGCAGGTGCCTACGGAACCCTACAGACCCCTACGGAATACTACCAGCCGCTACGGAAACCTATGGCCCCTACGGAACTCTACGGAACCTGACAGAAACACTGTGGGCCCCTACAGGCCCTTGCGGGCACTTGCAGAACTCTGCAGGAACCCATGGAACTTTATGGAACCCTACCAGCCCCTACGGAAGCCTAAAGACCCTTGCAGGCAGTTACGGAACGGTACAGGGCCCTAGGGAACTTTACCAGCCACTACGGAACTCTACGGGCCCCTACGGAACCCTGCGGAACCCTCCAGAACCTTACAGAATCCCACGGATTCCTACAGACTCCTGCGGGCACTTACTCAACCCTAGAGGACCCTACGGAACACTGCCAGCCCCTATGGAAGGAACCCTACGGGCCCCTACAGAACACTACTGGCTCCTGCGGTACTCTACAGGCCTCTAGGGAACCTACGAAGCTCTACGGAGCCCTATGGATCCTTACGGAACAGTACGGGCCCCTTCAGACCTCTGTGGGCGCTTATGGAAACCTACAGGACCCTACGGAACTGTACGAGACTCTACAGGCCCCTAGGGAACACCACAGGCCCCTACGGAACCCTACACAACCCTCTGGAAACTTATGGCACCCTACAAGCTCCTACCAACCCCTGCGGGCACTTACACAACCCTACAGGCCCCTACGGAAATCTACAGGACTCCACGGGCCCCTAGGGAAGCCTACAGATTTCGACGGAAACCTACGAGCCCCTCTGGAACCCTACAGAATACTCCAGGAACCGACAGCACTCTACAAGACCCTTAGCAACACAACGGAACCTCACTAAAACCCTATGGGCTCCTACAGAACACTGCAGGTGCCTACGGAACCCTACAGACCCCTACGGAATACTACCAGCCGCTACGGAAACCTATGGCCCCTACGGAACTCTACGGAACCTGACAGAAACACTGTGCACCCCTACAGGCCCTTGCGGGCACTTGCAGAACTCTGCAGGAACCCATGGAACTTTATGGAACCCTACCAGCCCCTACGGAAGCCTAAAGACCCTTGCAGGCAGTTACGGAACGGTACAGGGCCCTACGGAACTTTACCAGCCACTACGGAACTCTACGGGCCCCTACGGAACCCTGCGGAACCCTCCAGAACCTTACAGAATCCCACGGATTCCTACAGACTCCTGCGGGCACTTACTCAACCCTAGAGGACCCTACGGAACACTGCCAGCCCCTATGGAAGGAACCCTACGGGCCCCTACAGAACACTACTGGCTCCTGCGGTACTCTACAGGCCTCTAGGGAACCTACGAAGCTCTACGGAGCCCTATGGATCCTTACGGAACAGTACGGGCCCCTTCAGACCTCTGTGGGCGCTTATGGAAACCTACAGGAACCTACGGAACTGTACGAGACTCTACAGGCCCCTAGGGAACACCACAGGCCCCTACGGAACCCTACACAACCCTCTGGAAACTTATGGCACCCTACAAGCTCCTACCAACCCCTGCGGGCACTTACACAACCCTACAGGTCCCTACGGAAATCTATGGGACTCCACGGGCCCCTAGGGAAGCCTACAGATTTCGACGGAAACCTACGAGCCCCTCTGGAACCCTACAGAATACTCCAGGACCCGACAGCACTCTACAAGACCCTTAGCAACACAACGGAACCTCACTAAAACCCTATGGGCTCCTACAGAACACTGCAGGTGCCTACGGAACCCTACAGACCCCTACGGAACACTACCAGCCGCTACGGAAACCTATGGCCCCTACGGAACTCTACGGAACCTGACAGAAACACTGTGCGCCCCTACAGGCCCTTGCGGGCACTTGTAGAACTCTGCAGGAACCCACGGAACTTTATGGAACCCTACCAGCCCCTACGGAAGCCTAAAGACCCTTGCAGGCAGTTACGGAACGGTACAGGGCCCTAGGGAACTTTACCAGCCACTACGGAACTCTACGGGCCCCTACGGAACCCTGCAGAACCCTCTGGAACCTTACAGAATCCCACAGACTCCTACAGACTCCTGCGGGCACTTACTCAACCCTAGAGGACCCTACGGAACACTGCCAGCCCCTATCGAAGGAACCCTACGGGCCCCTACAGAACACTACTGGCTCCTGCGGTACTCTACAGGCCTCTAGGGTACCTACGAAGCTCTACGGAACCCTATGGATCCTTACGGAACAGTACGGGCCCCTTCAGACCTCTGCGGGCGCTTATGGAAACCTACAGGACCCTACAGAACTGTACGAGACTGTACAGGCCCCTAGGGAACACCACAGGCCCCTACGGAACCGTACGAGACTCTCAGGCCCCTAGGGAACACCACCGGCCCCTACGGTACCCTACACAACCCTCTGGAAACTTATGGAACCCTACAAGCTCCTACCAACCCCTGCGGGCACTTACACAACCCTACAGGCCCCTACGGAAATCTACGGGACTCCACGGGCCCCTAGGGAAGCCTACAGATTTCGACGGAAACCTACGAGCCCCTCTGGAACCCTACAGAATACTCCAGGACCCGACAGCACTCTACAAGACCCTTAGCAACACAACGGAACCTCACTAAAACCCTATGGGCTCCTACAGAACACGGCAGGTGCCGACGGAACCCTACAGACCCCTACGGAATACTACCAGCCGCTGGAAACCTATGGCCCCTACGGAACTCTACGGAACCTAACAGAAACACTGTGCGCCCCTACAGGCCCTTGCGGGCACTTGCAGAACTCTGCAGGAACCCATGGAACTTTATGGAACCCTACCAGCCCCTACGGAAGCCTAAAGACCCTTACAGGCAGTTATGGAACGGTACAGGGCCCTAGGGAACTTTACCAGCCACTACGGAACTCTACGGGCCCCTACGGAACCCTGCGGAACCCTCCAGAACCTTACAGAATCCCACGGATTCCTACAGACTCCTGCGGGCACTTACTCAACCCTAGAGGACCCTACGGAACACTGCCAGCCCCTATCGAAGGAACCCTACGGGCCCCTACAGAACACTACTGGCTCCTGCGGTACTCTACAGGCCTCTAGGGAACCTACGAAGCTCTACGGAGCCCTATGGATCCTTACGGAACAGTACGGGCCCCTTCAGACCTCTGTGGGCGCTTATGGAAACCTACAGGACCCTACGGAACTGTACGAGACTCTACAGGCCCCTAGGGAACACCACAGGCCCCTACGGAACCCTACACAACCATGCGGAAACTTATGGCACCCTACAAGCTCCTACCAACCCCTGCGGGCACTTACACAACCCTACAGGCCCCTACGGAAATCTACGGGACTCCACGGGCCCCTAGGGAAGCCTACAGATTTCGACGGAAACCTACGAGCCCCTCTGGAACCCTACAGAATACTCCAGGACCCGACAGCACTCTACAAGACCCTTAGCAACACAACGGAACCTCACTAAAACCCTATGGGCTCCTACAGAACACTGCAGGTGCCTACGGAACCCTACAGACCCCTACGGAATACTACCAGCCGCTGGAAACCTATGGCCCCTACGGAACTCTACGGAACCTAACAGAAACACTGTGCGCCCCTACAGGCCCTTGCGGGCACTTGCAGAACTCTGCAGGAACCCATGGAACTTTATGGAACCCTACCAGCCCCTACGGAAGCCTAAAGACCCTTACAGGCAGTTATGGAACGGTACAGGGCCCTAGGGAACTTTACCAGCCACTACGGAACTCTACGGGCCCCTACGGAACCCTGCGGAACCCTCCAGAACCTTACAGAATCCCACGGATTCCTACAGACTCCTGCGGGCACTTACTCAACCCTAGAGGACCCTACGGAACACTGCCAGCCCCTATCGAAGGAACCCTACGGGCCCCTACAGAACACTACTGGCTCCTGCGGTACTCTACAGGCCTCTAGGGAACCTACGAAGCTCTACGGAGCCCTATGGATCCTTACGGAACAGTACGGGCCCCTTCAGACCTCTGTGGGCGCTTATGGAAACCTACAGGACCCTACGGAACTGTACGAGACTCTACAGGCCCCTAGGGAACACCACAGGCCCCTACGGAACCCTACACAACCATGCGGAAACTTATGGCACCCTACAAGCTCCTACCAACCCCTGCGGGCACTTACACAACCCTACAGGCCCCTACGGAAATCTACGGGACTCCACGGGCCCCTAGGGAAGCCTACAGATTTCGACGGAAACCTACGAGCCCCTCTGGAACCCTACAGAATACTCCAGGACCCGACAGCACTCTACAAGACCCTTAGCAACACAACGGAACCTCACTAAAACCCTATGGGCTCCTACAGAACACTGCAGGTGCCTACGGAACCCTACAGACCCCTACGGAATACTACCAGCCGCTACGGAACCCTATGGCCCCTACGGAACTCTACGGAACCTGACAGAAACACTGTGCACCCCTACAGGCCCTTGCGGGCACTTGCAGAACTCTGCAGGAACCCATGGAACTTTATGGAACCCTACCAGCCCCTACGGAAGCCTAAAGACCCTTGCAGGCAGTTACGGAACGGTACAGGGCCCTAGGGAACTTTACCAGCCACTACGGAACTCTACGGGCCCCTACGGAACCCTGCGGAACCCTCCAGAACCTTACAGAATCCCACGGATTCCTACAGACTCCTGCGGGCACTTACTCAACCCTAGAGGACCCTATGGAACACTGCCAGCCCCTATGGAAGGAACCCTACGGGCCCCTACAGAACACTACTGGCTCCTGCGGTACTCTACAGGCCTCTAGGGAACCTACGAAGCTCTACGGAGCCCTATGGATCCTTACGGAACAGTACGGGCCCCTTCAGACCTCTGTGGGCGCTTATGGAAACCTACAGGACCCTACGGAACTGTACGAGACTCTACAGGCCCCTAGGGAACACCACAGGCCCCTACGGAACCGTACGAGACTCTCAGGCCCCTAGGGAACACCACCGGCCCCTACGGTACCCTACACAACCCTCTGGAAACTTATGGAACCCTACAAGCTCCTACCAACCCCTGCGGGCACTTACACAACCCTACAGGCCCCTACGGAAATCTACGGGACTCCACGGGCCCCTAGGGAAGCCTACAGATTTCGACGGAAACCTACGAGCCCCTCTGGAACCCTACAGAATACTCCAGGACCCGACAGCACTCTACAAGACCCTTAGCAACACAACGGAACCTCACTAAAACCCTATGGGCTCCTACAGAACACTGCAGGTGCCTACGGAACCCTAGAGACCCCTACGGAATACTACCAGCCGCTACGGAAACCTATGGCCCCTACGGAACTCTACGGAACCTAACAGAAACACTGTGCGCCCCTACAGGCCCTTGCGGGCACTTGCAGAACTCTGCAGGAACCCATGGAACTTTATGGAACCCTACCAGCCCCTACGGAAGCCTAAAGACCCTTGCAGGCAGTTACGGAACGGTACAGGGCCCTAGGGAACTTTACCAGCCACTACGGAACTCTACGGGCCCCTACGGAACCCTGCGGAACCCTCCAGAACCTTACAGAATCCCACGGATTCCTACAGACTCCTGCGGGCACTTACTCAACCCTAGAGGACCCTACGGAACACTGCCAGCCCCTATGGAAGGAACCCTACGGGCCCCTACAGAACACTACTGGCTCCTGCGGTACTCTACAGGCCTCTAGGGAACCTACGAAGCTCTACGGAGCCCTATGGATCCTTACGGAACAGTACGGGCCCCTTCAGACCTCTGTGGGCGCTTATGGAAACCTACAGGAACCTACGGAACTGTACGAGACTCTACAGGCCCCTAGGGAACACCACAGGCCCCTACGGAACCCTACACAACCCTCTGGAAACTTATGGCACCCTACAAGCTCCTACCAACCCCTGCGGGCACTTACACAACCCTACAGGTCCCTACGGAAATCTATGGGACTCCACGGGCCCCTAGGGAAGCCTACAGATTTCGACGGAAACCTACGAGCCCCTCTGGAACCCTACAGAATACTCCAGGACCCGACAGCACTCTACAAGACCCTTAGCAACACAACGGAACCTCACTAAAACCCTATGGGCTCCTACAGAACACTGCAGGTGCCTACGGAACCCTACAGACCCCTACGGAACACTACCAGCCGCTACGGAAACCTATGGCCCCTACGGAACTCTACGGAACCTGACAGAAACACTGTGCGCCCCTACAGGCCCTTGCGGGCACTTGTAGAACTCTGCAGGAACCCACGGAACTTTATGGAACCCTACCAGCCCCTACGGAAGCCTAAAGACCCTTGCAGGCAGTTACGGAACGGTACAGGGCCCTAGGGAACTTTACCAGCCACTACGGAACTCTACGGGCCCCTACGGAACCCTGCAGAACCCTCTGGAACCTTACAGAATCCCACAGACTCCTACAGACTCCTGCGGGCACTTACTCAACCCTAGAGGACCCTACGGAACACTGCCAGCCCCTATCGAAGGAACCCTACGGGCCCCTACAGAACACTACTGGCTCCTGCGGTACTCTACAGGCCTCTAGGGAACCTACAAAGCTCTACGGAGCCCTATGGATCCTTACGGAACAGTACGGGCCCCTTCAGACCTCTGCGGGCGCTTATGGAAACCTACAGGACCCTACAGAACTGTACGAGACTGTACAGGCCCCTAGGGAACACCACAGGCCCCTACGGAACCGTACGAGACTCTCAGGCCCCTAGGGAACACCACAGGCCCCTACGGTACCCTACACAACCCTCTGGAAACTTATGGAACCCTACAAGCTCCTACCAACCCCTGCGGGCACTTACACAACCCTACAGGCCCCTACGGAAATCTACGGGACTCCACGGGCCCCTAGGGAAGCCTACAGATTTCGACGGAAACCTACGAGCCCCTCTGGAACCCTACAGAATACTCCAGGACCCGACAGCACTCTACAAGACCCTTAGCAACACAACGGAACCTCACTAAAACCCTATGGGCTCCTACAGAACACTGCAGGTGCCTACGGAACCCTAGAGACCCCTACGGAATACTACCAGCCGCTGGAAACCTATGGCCCCTACGGAACTCTACGGAACCTAACAGAAACACTGTGCGCCCCTACAGGCCCTTGCGGGCACTTGCAGAACTCTGCAGGAACCCATGGAACTTTATGGAACCCTACCAGCCCCTACGGAAGCCTAAAGACCCTTACAGGCAGTTATGGAACGGTACAGGGCCCTAGGGAACTTTACCAGCCACTACGGAACTCTACGGGCCCCTACGGAACCCTGCGGAACCCTCCAGAACCTTACAGAATCCCACGGATTCCTACAGACTCCTGCGGGCACTTACTCAACCCTAGAGGACCCTACGGAACACTGCCAGCCCCTATCGAAGGAACCCTACGGGCCCCTACAGAACACTACTGGCTCCTGCGGTACTCTACAGGCCTCTAGGGAACCTACGAAGCTCTACGGAGCCCTATGGATCCTTACGGAACAGTACGGGCCCCTTCAGACCTCTGCGGGCGCTTATGGAAACCTACAGGACCCTACAGAACTGTACGAGACTGTACAGGCCCCTAGGGAACACCACAGGCCCCTACGGAACCGTACGAGACTCTCAGGCCCCTAGGGAACACCACAGGCCCCTACGGTACCCTACACAACCCTCTGGAAACTTATGGAACCCTACAAGCTCCTACCAACCCCTGCGGGCACTTACACAACCCTACAGGCCCCTACGGAAATCTACGGGACTCCACGGGCCCCTAGGGAAGCCTACAGATTTCGACGGAAACCTACGAGCCCCTCTGGAACCCTACAGAATACTCCAGGACCCGACAGCACTCTACAAGACCCTTAGCAACACAACGGAACCTCACTAAAACCCTATGGGCTCCTACAGAACACTGCAGGTGCCTACGGAACCCTAGAGACCCCTACGGAATACTACCAGCCGCTGGAAACCTATGGCCCCTACGGAACTCTACGGAACCTAACAGAAACACTGTGCGCCCCTACAGGCCCTTGCGGGCACTTGCAGAACTCTGCAGGAACCCATGGAACTTTATGGAACCCTACCAGCCCCTACGGAAGCCTAAAGACCCTTACAGGCAGTTATGGAACGGTACAGGGCCCTAGGGAACTTTACCAGCCACTACGGAACTCTACGGGCCCCTACGGAACCCTGCGGAACCCTCCAGAACCTTACAGAATCCCACGGATTCCTACAGACTCCTGCGGGCACTTACTCAACCCTAGAGGACCCTACGGAACACTGCCAGCCCCTATCGAAGGAACCCTACGGGCCCCTACAGAACACTACTGGCTCCTGCGGTACTCTACAGGCCTCTAGGGAACCTACGAAGCTCTACGGAGCCCTATGGATCCTTACGGAACAGTACGGGCCCCTTCAGACCTCTGTGGGCGCTTATGGAAACCTACAGGACCCTACGGAACTGTACGAGACTCTACAGGCCCCTAGGGAACACCACAGGCCCCTACGGAACCCTACACAACCCTCTGGAAACTTATGGAACCCTACAAGCTCCTACCAACCCCTGCGGGCACTTACACAACCCTACAGGTCCCTACGGAAATCTATGGGACTCCACGGGCCCCTAGGGAAGCCTACAGATTTCGACGGAAACCTACGAGCCCCTCTGGAACCCTACAGAATACTCCAGGACCCGACAGCACTCTACAAGACCCTTAGCAACACAACGGAACCTCACTAAAACCCTATGGGCTCCTACAGAACACTGCAGGTGCCTACGGAACCCTACAGACCCCTACGGAATACTACCAGCCGCTACGGAAACCTATGGCCCCTACGGAACTCTACGGAACCTGACAGAAACACTGTGCGCCCCTACAGGCCCTTGCGGGCACTTGTAGAACTCTGCAGGAACCCACGGAACTTTATGGAACCCTACCAGCCCCTACGGAAGCCTAAAGACCCTTGCAGGCAGTTACGGAACGGTACAGGGCCCTAGGGAACTTTACCAGCCACTACGGAACTCTACGGGCCCCTACGGAACCCTGCAGAACCCTCTGGAACCTTACAGAATCCCACAGACTCCTACAGACTCCTGCGGGCACTTACTCAACCCTAGAGGACCCTACGGAACACTGCCAGCCCCTATCGAAGGAACCCTACGGGCCCCTACAGAACACTACTGGCTCCTGCGGTACTCTACAGGCCTCTAGGGAACCTACGAAGCTCTACGGAGCCCTATGGATCCTTACGGAACAGTACGGGCCCCTTCAGACCTCTGTGGGCGCTTATGGAAACCTACAGGACCCTACGGAACTGTACGAGACTCTACAGGCCCCTAGGGAACACCACAGGCCCCTACGGAACCCTACACAACCCTCCGGAAACTTATGGAACCCTACAAGCTCCTACCAACCCCTGCGGGCACTTACACAACCCTACAGGCCCCTACGGAAATCTACGGGACTCCACGGGCCCCTAGGGAAGCCTACAGATTTCGACAGAAACCTACGAGCCCCTCTGGAACCCTACAGAATACTCCAGGACCCGACAGCACTCTACAAGACCCTTAGCAACACAACGGAACCTCACTAAAACCCTATGGGCTCCTACAGAACACTGCAGGTGCCTACGGAACCCTACAGACCCCTACGGAATACTACCAGCCGCTACGGAAACCTATGGCCCCTACGGAACTCTACGGAACCTGACAGAAACACTGTGCGCCCCTACAGGCCCTTGCGGGCACTTGCAGAACTCTGCAGGAACCCATGGAACTTTATGGAACCCTACCAGCCCCTACGGAAGCCTAAAGACCCTTGCAGGCAGTTACGGAACGGTACAGGGCCCTAGGGAACTTTACCAGCCACTACGGAACTCTACGGGCCCCTACGGAACCCTGCGGAACCCTCCAGAACCTTACAGAATCCCACGGATTCCTACAGACTCCTGCGGGCACTTACTCAACCCTAGAGGACCCTACGGAACACTGCCAGCCCCTATGGAAGGAACCCTACGGGCCCCTACAGAACACTACTGGCTCCTGCGGTACTCTACAGGCCTCTAGGGAACCTACGAAGCTCTACGGAGCCCTATGGATCCTTACGGAACAGTACGGGCCCCTTCAGACCTCTGTGGGCGCTTATGGAAACCTACAGGAACCTACGGAACTGTACGAGACTCTACAGGCCCCTAGGGAACACCACAGGCCCCTACGGAACCCTACACAACCCTCTGGAAACTTATGGCACCCTACAAGCTCCTACCAACCCCTGCGGGCACTTACACAACCCTACAGGCCCCTACGGAAATCTACGGGACTCCACGGGCCCCTAGGGAAGCCTACAGATTTTGACGGAACCCTACGAGCCCCTCTGGAACCCTACAGAATACTCCAGGACCCGACAGCACTCTACAAGACCCTTAGCAACACAACGGAACCTCACTAAAACCCTATGGGCTCCTACAGAACACTGCAGGTGCCTACGGAACCCTACAGACCCCTACGGAATACTACCAGCCGCTACGGAAACCTATGGCCCCTACGGAACTCTACGGAACCTGACAGAAACACTGTGCGCCCCTACAGGCCCTTGCGGGCACTTGCAGAACTCTGCAGGAACCCATGGAACTTTATGGAACCCTACCAGCCCCTATGGAAGCCTAAAGACCCTTGCAGGCAGTTACGGAACGGTACAGGGCCCTAGGGAACTTTACCAGCCACTACGGAACTCTACGGGCCCCTACGGAACCCTGCAGAACCCTCCAGAACCTTACAGAATCCCACGGATTCCTACAGACTCCTGCGGGCACTTACTCAACCCTAGAGGACCCTACGGAACACTGCCAGCCCCTATCGAAGGAACCCTACGGGCCCCTACAGAACACTACTGGCTCCTGCGGTACTCTACAGGCCTCTAGGGAACCTACGAAGCTCTACGGAGCCCTATGGATCCTTACGGAACAGTACGGGCCCCTTCAGACCTCTGTGGGCGCTTATGGAAACCTACAGGACCCTACGGAACTGTACGAGACTCTACAGGCCCCTAGGGAACACCACAGGCCCCTACGGAACCCTACACAACCCTCTGGAAACTTATGGCACCCTACAAGCTCCTACCAACCCCTGCGGGCACTTACACAACCCTACAGGCCCCTACGGAAATCTACGGGACTCCACGGGCCCCTAGGGAAGCCTACAGATTTCGACGGAAACCTACGAGCCCCTCTGGAACCCTACAGAATACTCCAGGACCCGACAGCACTCTACAAGACCCTTAGCAACACAACGGAACCTCACTAAAACCCTATGGGCTCCTACAGAACACTGCAGGTGCCTACGGAACCCTACAGACCCCTACGGAATACTACCAGCCGCTACGGAACCCTATGGCCCCTACGGAACTCTACGGAACCTGACAGAAACACTGTGCGCCCCTACAGGCCCTTGCGGGCACTTGCAGAACTCTGCAGGAACCCATGGAACTTTATGGAACCCTACAGCCCCTACGGAAGCCTAAAGACCCTTGCAGGCAGTTACGGAACGGTACAGGGCCCTAGGGAACTTTACCAGCCACTACGGAACTCTACGGGCCCCTACGGAACCCTGCGGAACCCTCCAGAACCTTACAGAATCCCACGGATTCCTACAGACTCCTGCGGGCACTTACTCAACCCTAGAGGACCCTACGGAACACTGCCAGCCCCTATCGAAGGAACCCTACGGGCCCCTACAGAACACTACTGGCTCCTGCGGTACTCTACAGGCCTCTAGGGAACCTACGAAGCTCTACGGAGCCCTATGGATCCTTACGGAACAGTACGGGCCCCTTCAGACCTCTGTGGGCGCTTATGGAAACCTACAGGACCCTACGGAACTGTACGAGACTCTACAGGCCCCTAGGGAACACCACAGGCCCCTACGGAACCCTACACAACCCTCTGGAAACTTATGGAACCCTACAAGCTCCTACCAACCCCTGCGGGCACTTACACAACCCTACAGGCCCCTTACGGAAATCTACGGGACTCCACGGGCCCCTAGGGAAGCCTACAGATTTCGACGGAAACCTACGAGCCCCTCTGGAACCCTACAGAATACTCCAGGACCCGACAGCACTCTACAAGACCCTTAGCAACACAACGGAACCTCACTAAAACCCTATGGGCTCCTACAGAACACTGCAGGTGCCTACGGAACCCTAGAGACCCCTACGGAATACTACCAGCCGCTACGGAAACCTATGGCCCCTACGGAACTCTACGGAACCTGACAGAAACACTGTGCGCCCCTACAGGCCCTTGCGGGCACTTGCAGAACTCTGCAGGAACCCATGGAACTTTATGGAACCCTACCAGCCCCTACGGAAGCCTAAAGACCCTTGCAGGCAGTTACGGAACGGTACAGGGCCCTACGGAACTTTACCAGCCACTACGGAACTCTACGGGCCCCTACGGAACCCTGCGGAACCCTCCAGAACCTTACAGAATCCCACGGATTCCTACAGACTCCTGCGGGCACTTACTCAACCCTAGAGGACCCTACGGAACACTGCCAGCCCCTATGGAAGGAACCCTACGGGGCCCTACAGAACACTACTGGCTCCTGCGGTACTCTACAGGCCTCTAGGGAACCTACGAAGCTCTACGGAGCCCTATGGATCCTTACGGAACAGTACGGGCCCCTTCAGACCTCTGTGGGCGCTTATGGAAACCTACAGGACCCTACGGAACTGTACGAGACTCTACAGGCCCCTAGGGAACACCACAGGCCCCTACGGAACCCTACACAACCATGCGGAAACTTATGGCACCCTACAAGCTCCTACCAACCCCTGCGGGCACTTACACAACCCTACAGGCCCCTACGGAAATCTACGGGACTCCCACGGCCCCTAGGGAAGCCTACAGATTTTGACGGAACCCTACGAGCCCCTCTGGAACCCTACAGAATACTCCAGGACCCGACAGCACTCTACAAGACCCTTAGCAACACAACGGAACCTCACTAAAACCCTATGGGCTCCTACAGAACACTGCAGGTGCCTACGGAACCCTACAGACCCCTACGGAATACTACCAGCCGCTACGGAAACCTATGGCCCCTACGGAACTCTACGGAACCTGACAGAAACACTGTGCGCCCCTACAGGCCCTTGCGGGCACTTGCAGAACTCTGCAGGAACCCATGGAACTTTATGGAACCTACCAGCCCCTATGGAAGCCTAAAGACCCTTGCAGGCAGTTACGGAACGGTACAGGGCCCTAGGGAACTTTACCAGCCACTACGGAACTCTACGGGCCCCTACGGAACCCTGCAGAACCCTCCAGAACCTTACAGAATCCCACGGATTCCTACAGACTCCTGCGGGCACTTACTCAACCCTAGAGGACCCTACGGAACACTGCCAGCCCCTATGGAAGGAACCCTACGGGCCCCCTACAGAACACTACTGCTCCTGCGGTACTCTACAGGCCTCTAGGGAACCTACGAAGCTCTACGGAGCCCTATGGATCCTTACGGAACAGTACGGGCCCCCTTCAGACCTCTGTGGGCGCTTATGGAAACCTACAGGACCCTACGGAACTGTACGAGACTCTACAGGCCCCTAGGGAACACCACAGGCCCCCTACGGAACCCTACACAACCCTCTGGAAACTTATGGCACCCTACAAGCTCCTACCAACCCCTGCGGGCACTTACACAACCCTACAGGCCCCTACGGAAATCTACGGGACTCCACGGGCCTAGGGAAGCCTACAGATTTCGACGGAAACCTACGAGCCCCTCTGGAACCCTACAGAATACTCCAGGACCCGACAGCACTCTACAAGACCCTTAGCAACACAACGGAACCTCACTAAAACCCTATGGGCTCCTACAGAACACTGCAGGTGCCTACGGAACCCTACAGACCCCTACGGAATACTACCAGCCGCTACGGAAACCTATGGCCCCTACGGAACTCTACGGAACCTAACAGAAACACTGTGCGCCCCTACAGGCCCTTGCGGGCACTTGCAGAACTCTGCAGGAACCCATGGAACTTTATGGAACCCTACCAGCCCCTACGGAAGCCTAAAGACCCTTACAGGCAGTTATGGAACGGTACAGGGCCCTAGGGAACTTTACCAGCCACTACGGAACTCTACGGGCCCCTACGGAACCCTGCGGAATCCTCCAGAACCTTACAGAATCCCACGGATTCCTACAGACTCCTGCGGGCACTTACTCAACCCTAGAGGACCCTACGGAACACTGCCAGCCCCTATCGAAGGAACCCTACGGGCCCCTACAGAACACTACTGGCTCCTGCGGTACTCTACAGGCCTCTAGGGAACCTACGAAGCTCTACGGAGCCCTATGGATCCTTACGGAACAGTACGGGCCCCTTCAGACCTCTGTGGGCGCTTATGGAAACCTACAGGACCCTACGGAACTGTACGAGACTCTACAGGCCCCTAGGGAACACCACAGGCCCCTACGGAACCCTACACAACCCTCTGGAAACTTATGGCACCCTACAAGCTCCTACCAACCCCTGCGGGCACTTACACAACCCTACAGGCCCCTACGGAAATCTACAGGACTCCACGGGCCCCTAGGGAAGCGTACAGATTTCAACGGAACCCTACGAGCCCCTCTGGAACCCTACAGAATACTCCAGGACCCGACAGCACTCTACAAGACCCTTAGCAACACAACGGAACCTCACTAAAACCCTATGGGCTCCTACAGAACACTGCAGGTGCCTACGGAACCCTACAGACCCCTACGGAACACTACCAGCCGCTACGGAACCCTATGGCCCCTACGGAACTCTACGGAACCTGACAGAAACACTGTGGGCCCCTACAGGCCCTTGCGGGCACTTGCAGAACTCTGCAGGAACCCATGGAACTTTATGGAACCCTACCAGCCCCTACGGAAGCCTAAAGACCCTTGCAGGCAGTTACGGAACGGTACAGGGCCCTACGGAACTTTACCAGCCACTACGGAACTCTACGGGCCCCTACGGAACCCTGCGGAACCCTCCAGAACCTTACAGAATCCCATGGATTCCTACAGACTCCTGCGGGCACTTACTCAACCCTAGAGGACCCTACGGAACACTGCCAGCCCCTATGGAAGGAACCCTACAGGCCCCTACAGAACACTACTGGCTCCTGCGTAACTCTACAGGCCTCTAGGGAACCTACGAAGCTCTACGGAGCCCTATGGATCCTTACGGAACAGTACAGGCCCCTTCAGACCTCTGCGGGCGCTTATGGAAACCTACAGGACCCTACGGAACTGTACGAGACTCTACAGGCCCCTAGGGAACACCACAGGCCCCTACGGAACCGTACGAGACTCTACAGGCCCCTAGGGAACACCACAGGCCCCTACGGAACCCTACACAACCATGCGGAAACTTATGGCACCCTACAAGCTCCTACCAACCCCTGCGGGCACTTACACAACCCTACAGGCCCCTACGGAAATCTACAGGACTCCACGGGCCCCTAGGGAAGCCTACAGATTTCGACGGAAACCTACGAGCCCCTCTGGAACCCTACAGAATACTCCAGGACCCGACAGCACTCTACAAGACCCTTAGCAACACAACGGAACCTCACTAAAACCCTATGGGCTCCTACAGAACACTGCAGGTGCCTACAGAACCCTACAGACCCCTACGGAATACTACCAGCCGCTACGGAAACCTATGGCCCCTACGGAACTCTACGGAACCTGACAGAAACACTGTGCGCCCCTACAGGCCCTTGCGGGCACTTGCAGAACTCTGCAGGAACCCATGGAACTTTATGGAACCCTACCAGCCCCTATGGAAGCCTAAAGACCCTTGCAGGCAGTTACGGAACGGTACAGGGCCCTAGGGAACTTTACCAGCCACTACGGAACTCTACGGGCCCCTACGGAACCCTGCAGAACCCTCCAGAACCTTACAGAATCCCACGGATTCCTACAGACTCCTGCGGGCACTTACTCAACCCTAGAGGACCCTACGGAACACTGCCAGCCCCTATCGAAGGAACCCTACGGGCCCCTACAGAACACTACTGGCTCCTGCGGTACTCTACAGGCCTCTAGGGAACCTACGAAGCTCTACGGAGCCCTATGGATCCTTACGGAACAGTACGGGCCCCTTCAGACCTCTGCGGGCGCTTATGGAAACCTACAGGACCCTACGGAACTGTACGAGACTCTACAGGCCCCTAGGGAACACCACAGGCCCCTACGGAACCCTACACAACCCTCTGGAAACTTATGGCACCCTACAAGCTCCTACCAACCCCTGCGGGCACTTACACAACCCTACAGGTCCCTACGGAAATCTACGGGACTCCACGGGCCCCTAGGGAAGCCTACAGATTTCGACGGAAACCTACGAGCCCCTCTGGAACCCTACAGAATACTCCAGGACCCGACAGCACTCTACAAGACCCTTAGCAACACAACGGAACCTCACTAAAACCCTATGGGCTCCTACAGAACACTGCAGGTGCCTACGGAACCCTACAGACCCCTACGGAATACTACCAGCCGCTACGGAAACCTATGGCCCCTACGGAACTCTACGGAACCTAACAGAAACACTGTGCGCCCCTACAGGCCCTTGCGGGCACTTGCAGAACTCTGCAGGAACCCATGGAACTTTATGGAACCCTACCAGCCCCTACGGAAGCCTAAAGACCCTTACAGGCAGTTATGGAACGGTACAGGGCCCTAGGGAACTTTACCAGCCACTACGGAACTCTACGGGCCCCTACGGAACCCTGCGGAACCCTCCAGAACCTTACAGAATCCCACGGATTCCTACAGACTCCTGCGGGCACTTACTCAACCCTAGAGGACCCTACGGAACACTGCCAGCCCCTATCGAAGGAACCCTACGGGCCCCTACAGAACACTACTGGCTCCTGCGGTACTCTACAGGCCTCTAGGGAACCTACGAAGCTCTACGGAGCCCTATGGATCCTTACGGAACAGTACAGGCCCCTTCAGACCTCTGCGGGCGCTTATGGAAACCTACAGGACCCTACGGAACTGTACGAGACTCTACAGGCCCCTAGGGAACACCACAGGCCCCTACGGAACCGTACGAGACTCTACAGGCCCCTAGGGAACACCACAGGCCCCTACGGAACCCTACACAACCCTCTGGAAACTTATGGAACCCTACAAGCTCCTACCAACCCCTGCGGGCACTTACACAACCCTACAGGCCCCTACGGAAATCTACGGGACTCCACGGGCCCCTAGGGAAGCCTACAGATTTCGACGGAAACCTACGAGCCCCTCTGGAACCCTACAGAATACTCCAGGACCCGACAGCACTCTACAAGACCCTTAGCAACACAACGGAACCTCACTAAAACCCTATGGGCTCCTACAGAACACTGCAGGTGCCTACGGAACCCTAGAGACCCCTACGGAATACTACCAGCCGCTACGGAAACCTATGGCCCCTACGGAACTCTACGGAACCTGACAGAAACACTGTGCGCCCCTACAGGCCCTTGCGGGCACTTGCAGAACTCTGCAGGAACCCATGGAACTTTATGGAACCCTACCAGCCCCTACGGAAGCCTAAAGACCCTTGCAGGCAGTTACGGAACGGTACAGGGCCCTACGGAACTTTACCAGCCACTACGGAACTCTACGGGCCCCTACGGAACCCTGCGGAACCCTCCAGAACCTTACAGAATCCCACGGATTCCTACAGACTCCTGCGGGCACTTACTCAACCCTAGAGGACCCTACGGAACACTGCCAGCCCCTATGGAAGGAACCCTACGGGGCCCTACAGAACACTACTGGCTCCTGCGGTACTCTACAGGCCTCTAGGGAACCTACGAAGCTCTACGGAGCCCTATGGATCCTTACGGAACAGTACGGGCCCCTTCAGACCTCTGTGGGCGCTTATGGAAACCTACAGGACCCTACGGAACTGTACGAGACTCTACAGGCCCCTAGGGAACACCACAGGCCCCTACGGAACCCTACACAACCATGCGGAAACTTATGGCACCCTACAAGCTCCTACCAACCCCTGCGGGCACTTACACAACCCTACAGGCCCCTACGGAAATCTACGGGACTCCACGGGCCCCTAGGGAAGCCTACAGATTTTGACGGAACCCTACGAGCCCCTCTGGAACCCTACAGAATACTCCAGGACCCGACAGCACTCTACAAGACCCTTAGCAACACAACGGAACCTCACTAAAACCCTATGGGCTCCTACAGAACACTGCAGGTGCCTACGGAACCCTACAGACCCCTACGGAATACTACCAGCCGCTACGGAAACCTATGGCCCCTACGGAACTCTACGGAACCTGACAGAAACACTGTGGGCCCCTACAGGCCCTTGCGGGCACTTGCAGAACTCTGCAGGAACCCATGGAACTTTATGGAACCCTACCAGCCCCTATGGAAGCCTAAAGACCCTTGCAGGCAGTTACGGAACGGTACAGGGCCCTAGGGAACTTTACCAGCCACTACGGAACTCTACGGGCCCCTACGGAACCCTGCAGAACCCTCCAGAACCTTACAGAATCCCACGGATTCCTACAGACTCCTGCGGGCACTTACTCAACCCTAGAGGACCCTACGGAACACTGCCAGCCCCTATGGAAGGAACCCTACGGGCCCCTACAGAACACTACTGGCTCCTGCGGTACTCTACAGGCCTCTAGGGAACCTACGAAGCTCTACGGAGCCCTATGGATCCTTACGGAACAGTACGGGCCCCTTCAGACCTCTGTGGGCGCTTATGGAAACCTACAGGACCCTACGGAACTGTACGAGACTCTACAGGCCCCTAGGGAACACCACAGGCCCCTACGGAACCCTACACAACCCTCTGGAAACTTATGGCACCCTACAAGCTCCTACCAACCCCTGCGGGCACTTACACAACCCTACAGGCCCCTACGGAAATCTACGGGACTCCACGGGCCCCTAGGGAAGCCTACAGATTTCGACGGAAACCTACGAGCCCCTCTGGAACCCTACAGAATACTCCAGGACCCGACAGCACTCTACAAGACCCTTAGCAACACAACGGAACCTCACTAAAACCCTATGGGCTCCTACAGAACACTGCAGGTGCCTACGGAACCCTACAGACCCCTACGGAATACTACCAGCCGCTACGGAAACCTATGGCCCCTACGGAACTCTACGGAACCTAACAGAAACACTGTGCGCCCCTACAGGCCCTTGCGGGCACTTGCAGAACTCTGCAGGAACCCATGGAACTTTATGGAACCCTACCAGCCCCTACGGAAGCCTAAAGACCCTTACAGGCAGTTATGGAACGGTACAGGGCCCTAGGGAACTTTACCAGCCACTACGGAACTCTACGGGCCCCTACGGAACCCTGCGGAATCCTCCAGAACCTTACAGAATCCCACGGATTCCTACAGACTCCTGCGGGCACTTACTCAACCCTAGAGGACCCTACGGAACACTGCCAGCCCCTATCGAAGGAACCCTACGGGCCCCTACAGAACACTACTGGCTCCTGCGGTACTCTACAGGCCTCTAGGGAACCTACGAAGCTCTACGGAGCCCTATGGATCCTTACGGAACAGTACGGGCCCCTTCAGACCTCTGTGGGCGCTTATGGAAACCTACAGGACCCTACGGAACTGTACGAGACTCTACAGGCCCCTAGGGAACACCACAGGCCCCTACGGAACCCTACACAACCCTCTGGAAACTTATGGCACCCTACAAGCTCCTACCAACCCCTGCGGGCACTTACACAACCCTACAGGCCCCTACGGAAATCTACAGGACTCCACGGGCCCCTAGGGAAGCGTACAGATTTCAACGGAACCCTACGAGCCCCTCTGGAACCCTACAGAATACTCCAGGACCCGACAGCACTCTACAAGACCCTTAGCAACACAACGGAACCTCACTAAAACCCTATGGGCTCCTACAGAACACTGCAGGTGCCTACGGAACCCTACAGACCCCTACGGAACACTACCAGCCGCTACGGAACCCTATGGCCCCTACGGAACTCTACGGAACCTGACAGAAACACTGTGGGCCCCTACAGGCCCTTGCGGGCACTTGCAGAACTCTGCAGGAACCCATGGAACTTTATGGAACCCTACCAGCCCCTACGGAAGCCTAAAGACCCTTGCAGGCAGTTACGGAACGGTACAGGGCCCTACGGAACTTTACCAGCCACTACGGAACTCTACGGGCCCCTACGGAACCCTGCGGAACCCTCCAGAACCTTACAGAATCCCATGGATTCCTACAGACTCCTGCGGGCACTTACTCAACCCTAGAGGACCCTACGGAACACTGCCAGCCCCTATGGAAGGAACCCTACAGGCCCCTACAGAACACTACTGGCTCCTGCGTAACTCTACAGGCCTCTAGGGAACCTACGAAGCTCTACGGAGCCCTATGGATCCTTACGGAACAGTACAGGCCCCTTCAGACCTCTGCGGGCGCTTATGGAAACCTACAGGACCCTACGGAACTGTACGAGACTCTACAGGCCCCTAGGGAACACCACAGGCCCCTACGGAACCGTACGAGACTCTACAGGCCCCTAGGGAACACCACAGGCCCCTACGGAACCCTACACAACCATGCGGAAACTTATGGCACCCTACAAGCTCCTACCAACCCCTGCGGGCACTTACACAACCCTACAGGCCCCTACGGAAATCTACAGGACTCCACGGGCCCCTAGGGAAGCCTACAGATTTCGACGGAAACCTACGAGCCCCTCTGGAACCCTACAGAATACTCCAGGACCCGACAGCACTCTACAAGACCCTTAGCAACACAACGGAACCTCACTAAAACCCTATGGGCTCCTACAGAACACTGCAGGTGCCTACAGAACCCTACAGACCCCTACGGAATACTACCAGCCGCTACGGAAACCTATGGCCCCTACGGAACTCTACGGAACCTGACAGAAACACTGTGCGCCCCTACAGGCCCTTGCGGGCACTTGCAGAACTCTGCAGGAACCCATGGAACTTTATGGAACCCTACCAGCCCCTATGGAAGCCTAAAGACCCTTGCAGGCAGTTACGGAACGGTACAGGGCCCTAGGGAACTTTACCAGCCACTACGGAACTCTACGGGCCCCTACGGAACCCTGCAGAACCCTCCAGAACCTTACAGAATCCCACGGATTCCTACAGACTCCTGCGGGCACTTACTCAACCCTAGAGGACCCTACGGAACACTGCCAGCCCCTATCGAAGGAACCCTACGGGCCCCTACAGAACACTACTGGCTCCTGCGGTACTCTACAGGCCTCTAGGGAACCTACGAAGCTCTACGGAGCCCTATGGATCCTTACGGAACAGTACGGGCCCCTTCAGACCTCTGCGGGCGCTTATGGAAACCTACAGGACCCTACGGAACTGTACGAGACTCTACAGGCCCCTAGGGAACACCACAGGCCCCTACGGAACCCTACACAACCCTCTGGAAACTTATGGCACCCTACAAGCTCCTACCAACCCCTGCGGGCACTTACACAACCCTACAGGTCCCTACGGAAATCTACGGGACTCCACGGGCCCCTAGGGAAGCCTACAGATTTCGACGGAAACCTACGAGCCCCTCTGGAACCCTACAGAATACTCCAGGACCCGACAGCACTCTACAAGACCCTTAGCAACACAACGGAACCTCACTAAAACCCTATGGGCTCCTACAGAACACTGCAGGTGCCTACGGAACCCTACAGACCCCTACGGAATACTACCAGCCGCTACGGAAACCTATGGCCCCTACGGAACTCTACGGAACCTAACAGAAACACTGTGCGCCCCTACAGGCCCTTGCGGGCACTTGCAGAACTCTGCAGGAACCCATGGAACTTTATGGAACCCTACCAGCCCCTACGGAAGCCTAAAGACCCTTACAGGCAGTTATGGAACGGTACAGGGCCCTAGGGAACTTTACCAGCCACTACGGAACTCTACGGGCCCCTACGGAACCCTGCGGAACCCTCCAGAACCTTACAGAATCCCACGGATTCCTACAGACTCCTGCGGGCACTTACTCAACCCTAGAGGACCCTACGGAACACTGCCAGCCCCTATCGAAGGAACCCTACGGGCCCCTACAGAACACTACTGGCTCCTGCGGTACTCTACAGGCCTCTAGGGAACCTACGAAGCTCTACGGAGCCCTATGGATCCTTACGGAACAGTACAGGCCCCTTCAGACCTCTGCGGGCGCTTATGGAAACCTACAGGACCCTACGGAACTGTACGAGACTCTACAGGCCCCTAGGGAACACCACAGGCCCCTACGGAACCGTACGAGACTCTACAGGCCCCTAGGGAACACCACAGGCCCCTACGGAACCCTACACAACCCTCTGGAAACTTATGGCACCCTACAAGCTCCTACCAACCCCTGCGGGCACTTACACAACCCTACAGGCCCCTACGGAAATCTACGGGACTCCACGGGCCCCTAGGGAAGCCTACAGATTTCGACGGAAACCTACGAGCCCCTCTGGAACCCTACAGAATACTCCAGGACCCGACAGCACTCTACAAGACCCTTAGCAACACAACGGAACCTCACTAAAACCCTATGGGCTCCTACAGAACACTGCAGGTGCCTACAGAACCCTACAGACCCCTACGGAATACTACCAGCCGCTACGGAAACCTATGGCCCCTACGGAACTCTATGGAACCTGACAGAAACACTGTGCGCCCCTACAGGCCCTTGCGGGCACTTGCAGAACTCTGCAGGAACCCATGGAACTTTATGGAACCCTACCAGCCCCTATGGAAGCCTAAAGACCCTTGCAGGCAGTTACGGAACGGTACAGGGCCCTAGGGAACTTTACCAGCCACTACGGAACTCTACGGGCCCCTACGGAACCCTGCAGAACCCTCCAGAACCTTACAGAATCCCACGGATTCCTACAGACTCCTGCGGGCACTTACTCAACCCTAGAGGACCCTACGGAACACTGCCAGCCCCTATCGAAGGAACCCTACGGGCCCCTACAGAACACTACTGGCTCCTGCGGTACTCTACAGGCCTCTAGGGAACCTACGAAGCTCTACGGAGCCCTATGGATCCTTACGGAACAGTACGGGCCCCTTCAGACCTCTGCGGGCGCTTATGGAAACCTACAGGACCCTACGGAACTGTACGAGACTCTACAGGCCCCTAGGGAACACCACAGGCCCCTACGGAACCCTACACAACCCTCTGGAAACTTATGGAACCCTACAACCTCCTACCAACCCCTGCGGGCACTTACACAACCCTACAGGTCCCTACGGAAATCTACGGGACTCCACGGGCCCCTAGGGAAGCCTACAGATTTTGACGGAAACCTACGAGCCCCTCTGGAACCCTACAGAATACTCCAGGACCCGACAGCACTCTACAAGACCCTTAGCAACACAACGGAACCTCACTAAAACCCTATGGGCTCCTACAGAACACTGCAGGTGCCTACGGAACCCTAGAGACCCCTACGGAATACTACCAGCCGCTACGGAAACCTATGGCCCCTACGGAACTCTACGGAACCTAACAGAAACACTGTGCGCCCCTACAGGCCCTTGCGGGCACTTGCAGAACTCTGCAGGAACCCATGGAACTTTATGGAACCCTACCAGCCCCTACGGAAGCCTAAAGACCCTTACAGGCAGTTATGGAACGGTACAGGGCCCTAGGGAACTTTACCAGCCACTACGGAACTCTACGGGCCCCTACGGAACCCTGCGGAACCCTCCAGAACCTTACAGAATCCCACGGATTCCTACAGACTCCTGCGGGCACTTACTCAACCCTAGAGGACCCTACGGAACACTGCCAGCCCCTATGGAAGGAACCCTACGGGCCCCTACAGAACACTACTGGCTCCTGCGGTACTCTACAGGCCTCTAGGGAACCTACGAAGCTCTACGGAGCCCTATGGATCCTTACGGAACAGTACGGGCCCCTTCAGACCTCTGCGGGCGCTTATGGAAACCTACAGGACCCTACGGAACTGTACGAGACTCTACAGGCCCCTAGGGAACACCACAGGCCCCTACGGAACCCTACACAACCCTCTGGAAACTTATGGCACCCTACAAGCTCCTACCAACCCCTGCGGGCACTTACACAACCCTACAGGTCCCTACGGAAATCTACGGGACTCCACGGGCCCCTAGGGAAGCCTACAGATTTCGACGGAAACCTACGAGCCCCTCTGGAACCCTACAGAATACTCCAGGACCCGACAGCACTCTACAAGACCCTTAGCAACACAACGGAACCTCACTAAAACCCTATGGGCTCCTACAGAACACTGCAGGTGCCTACGGAACCCTAGAGACCCCTACGGAATACTACCAGCCGCTACGGAAACCTATGGCCCCTACAGAACTCTACGGAACCTGACAGAAACACTGTGGGCCCCTACAGGCCCTTGCGGGCACTTGCAGAACTCTGCAGGAACCCATGGAACTTTATGGAACCCTACCAGCCCCTACGGAAGCCTAAAGACCCTTGCAGGCAGTTACGGAACGGTACAGGGCCCTAGGGAACTTTACCAGCCACTACGGAACTCTACGGGCCCCTACGGAACCCTGCGGAACCCTCCAGAACCTTACAGAATCCCACGGATTCCTACAGACTCCTGCGGGCACTTACTCAACCCTAGAGGACCCTACGGAACACTGCCAGCCCCTATGGAAGGAACCCTACAGGCCCCTACAGAACACTACTGGCTCCTGCGTAACTCTACAGGCCTCTAGGGAACCTACGAAGCTCTACGGAGCCCTATGGATCCTTACGGAACAGTACGGGCCCCTTCAGACCTCTGCGGGCGCTTATGGAAACCTACAGGACCCTACGGAACTGTACGAGACTCTACAGGCCCCTAGGGAACACCACAGGCCCCTACGGAACCGTACGAGACTCTCAGGCCCCTAGGGAACACCACCGGCCCCTACGGTACCCTACACAACCCTCTGGAAACTTATGGAACCCTACAAGCTCCTACCAACCCCTGCGGGCACTTACACAACCCTACAGGCCCCTACGGAAATCTACGGGACTCCACGGGCCCCTAGGGAAGCCTACAGATTTCGACGGAAACCTACGAGCCCCTCTGGAACCCTACAGAATACTCCAGGACTCGACAGCACTCTACAAGACCCTTAGCAACACAACGGAACCTCACTAAAACCCTATGGGCTCCTACAGAACACTGCAGGTGCCTACGGAACCCTAGAGACCCCTACGGAATACTACCAGCCGCTACGGAAACCTATGGCCCCTACAGAACTCTACGGAACCTGACAGAAACACTGTGGGCCCCTACAGGCCCTTGCGGGCACTTGCAGAACTCTGCAGGAACCCATGGAACTTTAGGGAACCCTACCAGCCCCTACGGAAGCCTAAAGACCCTTGCAGGCAGTTACGGAATGGTACAGGGCCCTAGGGAACTTTACCAGCCACTACGGAACTCTACGGGCTCCTACGGAACCCTGCGGAACCCTCCAGAACCTTACAGAATCCCACGGATTCCTACAGACTCCTGCGGGCACTTACTCAACCCTAGAGGACCCTACGGAACACTGCCAGCCCCTATGGAAGGAACCCTACAGGCCCCTACAGAACACTACTGGCTCCTGCGTAACTCTACAGGCCTCTAGGGAACCTACGAAGCTCTACGGAGCCCTATGGATCCTTACGGAACAGTATGGGCCCCTTCAGACCTCTGCGGGCGCTTATGGAAACCTACAGGACCCTACGGAACTGTACGAGACTCTACAGGCCCCTAGGGAACACCACAGGCCCCTACGGAACCGTACGAGACTCTCAGGCCCCTAGGGAACACCACCGGCCCCTACGGTACCCTACACAACCCTCTGGAAACTTATGGAACCCTACAAGCTCCTACCAACCCCTGCGGGCACTTACACAACCCTACAGGCCCCTACGGAAATCTACGGGACTCCACGGGCCCCTAGGGAAGCCTACAGATTTCGACGGAAACCTACGAGCCCCTCTGGAACCCTACAGAATACTCCAGGACCCGACAGCACTCTACAAGACCCTTAGCAACACAACGGAACCTCACTAAAACCCTATGGGCTCCTACAGAACACTGCAGGTGCCTACGGAACCCTACAGACCCCTACGGAATACTACCAGCCGCTACGGAAACCTATGGCCCCTACGGAACTCTACGGAACCTGACAGAAACACTGTGCGCCCCTACAGGCCCTTGCGGGCACTTGCAGAACTCTGCAGGAACCCATGGAACTTTATGGAACCCTACCAGCCCCTACGGAAGCCTAAAGACCCTTACAGGCAGTTATGGAACGGTACAGGGCCCTAGGGAACTTTACCAGCCACTACGGAACTCTACGGGCCCCTACGGAACCCTGCGGAACCCTCCAGAACCTTACAGAATCCCACGGATTCCTACAGACTCCTGCGGGCACTTACTCAACCCTAGAGGACCCTACGGAACACTGCCAGCCCCTATGGAAGGAACCCTACGGGCCCCTACAGAACACTACTGGCTCCTGCGGTACTCTACAGGCCTCTAGGGAACCTACGAAGCTCTACGGAGCCCTATGGATCCTTACGGAACAGTACGGGCCCCTTCAGACCTCTGCGGGCGCTTATGGAAACCTACAGGACCCTACGGAACTGTACGAGACTCTACAGGCCCCTAGGGAACACCACAGGCCCCTACGGAACCCTACACAACCCTCTGGAAACTTATGGCACCCTACAAGCTCCTACCAACCCCTGCGGGCACTTACACAACCCTACAGGTCCCTACGGAAATCTACGGGACTCCACGGGCCCCTAGGGAAGCCTACAGATTTCGACGGAAACCTACGAGCCCCTCTGGAACCCTACAGAATACTCCAGGACCCGACAGCACTCTACAAGACCCTTAGCAACACAACGGAACCTCACTAAAACCCTATGGGCTCCTACAGAACACTGCAGGTGCCTACGGAACCCTACAGACCCCTACGGAACACTACCAGCCGCTACGGAAACCTATGGCCCCTACAGAACTCTACGGAACCTGACAGAAACACTGTGGGCCCCTACAGGCCCTTGCGGGCACTTGCAGAACTCTGCAGGAACCCATGGAACTTTATGGAACCCTACCAGCCCCTACGGAAGCCTAAAGACCCTTGCAGGCAGTTACGGAACGGTACAGGGCCCTAGGGAACTTTACCAGCCACTACGGAACTCTACGGGCCCCTACGGAACCCTGCGGAACCCTCCAGAACCTTACAGAATCCCACGGATTCCTACAGACTCCTGCGGGCACTTACTCAACCCTAGAGGACCCTACGGAACACTGCCAGCCCCTATGGAAGGAACCCTACGGGCCCCTACAGAACACTACTGGCTCCTGCGGTACTCTACAGGCCTCTAGGGAACCTACGAAGCTCTACGGAGCCCTATGGATCCTTACGGAACAGTACGGGCCCCTTCAGACCTCTGCGGGCGCTTATGGAAACCTACAGGACCCTACGGAACTGTACGAGACTCTACAGGCCCCTAGGGAACACCACAGGCCCCTACGGAACCGTACGAGACTCTCAGGCCCCTAGGGAACACCACCGGCCCCTACGGTACCCTACACAACCCTCTGGAAACTTATGGAACCCTACAAGCTCCTACCAACCCCTGCGGGCACTTACACAACCCTACAGGCCCCTACGGAAATCTACGGGACTCCACGGGCCCCTAGGGAAGCCTACAGATTTCGACGGAAACCTACGAGCCCCTCTGGAACCCTACAGAATACTCCAGGACCCGACAGCACTCTACAAGACCCTTAGCAACACAACGGAACCTCACTAAAACCCTATGGGCTCCTACAGAACACTGCAGGTGCCTACGGAACCCTACAGACCCCTACGGAATACTACCAGCCGCTACGGAAACCTATGGCCCCTACAGAACTCTACGGAACCTGACAGAAACACTGTGGGCCCCTACAGGCCCTTGTGGGCACTTGCAGAACTCTGCAGGAACCCATGGAACTTTATGGAACCCTACCAGCCCCTACGGAAGCCTAAAGACCCTTGCAGGCAGTTACGGAACGGTACAGGGCCCTAGGGAACTTTACCAGCCACTACGGAACTCTACGGGCCCCTACGGAACCCTGCGGAACCCTCCAGAACCTTACAGAATCCCACGGATTCCTACAGACTCCTGCGGGCACTTACTCAACCCTAGAGGACCCTACGGAACACTGCCAGCCCCTATGGAAGGAACCCTACGGGCCCCTACAGAACACTACTGGCTCCTGCGGTACTCTACAGGCCTCTAGGGAACCTACGAAGCTCTACGGAGCCCTATGGATCCTTACGGAACAGTACGGGCCCCTTCAGACCTCTGCGGGCGCTTATGGAAACCTACAGGACCCTACGGAACTGTACGAGACTCTACAGGCCCCTAGGGAACACCACAGGCCCCTACGGAACCGTACGAGACTCTCAGGCCCCTAGGGAACACCACCGGCCCCTACGGTACCCTACACAACCCTCTGGAAACTTATGGAACCCTACAAGCTCCTACCAACCCCTGCGGGCACTTACACAACCCTACAGGCCCCTACGGAAATCTACGGGACTCCACGGGCCCCTAGGGAAGCCTACAGATTTCGACGGAAACCTACGAGCCCCTCTGGAACCCTACAGAATACTCCAGGACCCGACAGCACTCTACAAGACCCTTAGCAACACAACGGAACCTCACTAAAACCCTATGGGCTCCTACAGAACACTGCAGGTGCCTACGGAACCCTACAGACCCCTACGGAATACTACCAGCCGCTACGGAAACCTATGGCCCCTACGGAACTCTACGGAACCTGACAGAAACACTGTGCGCCCCTACAGGCCCTTGCGGGCACTTGCAGAACTCTGCAGGAACCCATGGAACTTTATGGAACCCTACCAGCCCCTACGGAAGCCTAAAGACCCTTACAGGCAGTTATGGAACGGTACAGGGCCCTAGGGAACTTTACCAGCCACTACGGAACTCTACGGGCCCCTACGGAACCCTGCAGAACCCTCCAGAACCTTACAGAATCCCACGGATTCCTACAGACTCCTGCGGGCACTTACTCAACCCTAGAGGACCCTACGGAACACTGCCAGCCCCTATGGAAGGAACCCTACGCGCCCCTACAGAACACTACTGGCTCCTGCGGTACTCTACAGGCCTCTAGGGAACCTACGAAGCTCTACGGAGCCCTATGGATCCTTACGGAACAGTACGGGCCCCTTCAGACCTCTGCGGGCGCTTATGGAAACCTACAGGACCCTACGGAACTGTACGAGACTCTACAGGCCCCTAGGGAACACCACAGGCCCCTACGGAACCCTACACAACCCTCTGGAAACTTATGGCACCCTACAAGCTCCTACCAACCCCTGCGGGCACTTACACAACCCTACAGGTCCCTACGGAAATCTACGGGACTCCACGGGCCCCTAGGGAAGCCTACAGATTTCGACGGAAACCTACGAGCCCCTCTGGAACCCTACAGAATACTCCAGGACCCGACAGCACTCTACAAGACCCTTAGCAACACAACGGAACCTCACTAAAACCCTATGGGCTCCTACAGAACACTGCAGGTGCCTACGGAACCCTACAGACCCCTACGGAACACTACCAGCCGCTACGGAAACCTATGGCCCCTACAGAACTCTACGGAACCTGACAGAAACACTGTGGGCCCCTACAGGCCCTTGCGGGCACTTGCAGAACTCTGCAGGAACCCATGGAACTTTATGGAACCCTACCAGCCCCTACGGAAGCCTAAAGACCCTTGCAGGCAGTTACGGAACGGTACAGGGCCCTAGGGAACTTTACCAGCCACTACGGAACTCTACGGGCCCCTACGGAACCCTGCGGAACCCTCCAGAACCTTACAGAATCCCACGGATTCCTACAGACTCCTGCGGGCACTTACTCAACCCTAGAGGACCCTACGGAACACTGCCAGCCCCTATGGAAGGAACCCTACGGGCCCCTACAGAACACTACTGGCTCCTGCGGTACTCTACAGGCCTCTAGGGAACCTACGAAGCTCTACGGAGCCCTATGGGTCCTTACGGAACAGTACGGGCCCCTTCAGACCTCTGCGGGCGCTTATGGAAACCTACAGGACCCTACGGAACTGTACGAGACTCTACAGGCCCCTAGGGAACACCACAGGCCCCTACGGAACCCTACACAACCCTCTGGAAACTTATGGCACCCTACAAGCTCCTACCAACCCCTGCGGGCACTTACACAACCCTACAGGTCCCTACGGAAATCTACGGGACTCCACGGGCCCCTAGGGAAGCCTACAGATTTCGACGGAAACCTACGAGCCCCTCTGGAACCCTACAGAATACTCCAGGACCCGACAGCACTCTACAAGACCCTTAGCAACACAACGGAACCTCACTAAAACCCTATGGGCTCCTACAGAACACTGCAGGTGCCTACGGAACCCTACAGACCCCTACGGAACACTACCAGCCGCTACGGAAACCTATGGCCCCTACAGAACTCTACGGAACCTGACAGAAACACTGTGGGCCCCTACAGGCCCTTGCGGGCACTTGCAGAACTCTGCAGGAACCCATGGAACTTTATGGAACCCTACCAGCCCCTACGGAAGCCTAAAGACCCTTGCAGGCAGTTACGGAACGGTACAGGGCCCTAGGGAACTTTACCAGCCACTACGGAACTCTACGGGCCCCTACGGAACCCTGCGGAACCCTCCAGAACCTTACAGAATCCCACGGATTCCTACAGACTCCTGCGGGCACTTACTCAACCCTAGAGGACCCTACGGAACACTGCCAGCCCCTATGGAAGGAACCCTACGGGCCCCTACAGAACACTACTGGCTCCTGCGGTACTCTACAGGCCTCTAGGGAACCTACGAAGCTCTACGGAGCCCTATGGGTCCTTACGGAACAGTACGGGCCCCTTCAGACCTCTGCGGGCGCTTATGGAAACCTACAGGACCCTACGGAACTGTACAAGACTCTACAGGACCCTAGGGAACACCACAGGCCCCTACGGAACCGTACGAGACTCTCAGGCCCCTAGGGAACACCACCGGCCCCTACGGTACCCTACACAACCCTCTGGAAACTTATGGAACCCTACAAGCTCCTACCAACCCCTGCGGGCATTTACACAACCCTACAGGCCCCTACGGAAATCTACGGGACTCCACGGGCCCCTAGGGAAGCCTACAGATTTCGACGGAAACCTACGAGCCCCTCTGGAACCCTACAGAATACTCCAGGACCCGACAGCACTCTACAAGACCCTTAGCAACACAACGGAACCTCACTAAAAACCTATGGGCTCCTACAGAACACTGCAGGTGCCTACGGAACCCTACAGACCCCTACGGAATACTACCAGCCGCTACGGAAACCTATGGCCCCTACGGAACTCTACGGAACCTGACAGAAACACTGTGCGCCCCTACAGGCCCTTGCGGGCACTTGCAGAACTCTGCAGGAACCCATGGAACTTTATGGAACCCTACCAGCCCCTACGGAAGCCTAAAGACCCTTGCAGGCAGTTACGGAACGGTACAGGGCCCTAGGGAACTTTACCAGCCACTACGGAACTCTACGGGCCCCTACGGAACCCTGCGGAACCCTCCAGAACCTTACAGAATCCCACGGATTCCTACAGACTCCTGCGGGCACTTACTCAACCCTAGAGGACCCTACGGAACACTGCCAGCCCCTATGGAAGGAACCCTACGGGCCCCTACAGAACACTACTGGCTCCTGCGGTACTCTACAGGCCTCTAGGGAACCTACGAAGCTCTACGGAGCCCTATGGATCCTTACGGAACAGTACGGGCCCCTTCAGACCTCTGCGGGCGCTTATGGAAACCTACAGGACCCTACGGAACTGTACGAGACTCTACAGGCCCCTAGGGAACACCACAGGCCCCTACGGAACCGTACGAGACTCTACAGGCCCCTAGGGAACACCACAGGCCCCTACGGAACCCTACACAACCATGCGGAAACTTATGGAACCCTACAAGCTCCTACCAACCCCTGCGGGCACTTACACAACCCTACAGGTCCCTACGGAAATCTACGGGACTCCACGGGCCCCTAGGGAAGCCTACAGATTTCGATGGAAACCTACGAGCCCCTCTGGAACCCTACAGAATACTCCAGGACCCGACAGCACTCTACAACACCCTTAGCAACACAACGGAACCTCACTAAAACCCTATGGGCTCCTACAGAACACTGCAGGTGCCTACGGAACCCTAGAGACCCCTACGGAACACTACCAGCCGCTACGGAAACCTATGGCCCCTACGGAACTCTACGGAACCTGACAGAAACACTGTGCGCCCCTACAGGCCCTTGCGGGCACTTGCAGAACTCTGCAGGAACCCATGGAACTTTATGGAACCCTACCAGCCCCTACGGAAGCCTAAAGACCCTTGCAGGCAGTTACGGAACGGTACAGGGCCCTAGGGAACTTTACCAGCCACTACGGAACTCTACGGGCCCCTACGGAACCCTGCGGAACCCTCCAGAACCTTACAGAATCCCACGGATTCCTACAGACTCCTGCGGGCACTTACTCAACCCTAGAGGACCCTACGGAACACTGCCAGCCCCTATGGAAGGAACCCTACGGGCCCCTACAGAACACTACTGGCTCCTGCGGTACTCTACAGGCCTCTAGGGAACCTACGAAGCTCTACGGAGCCCTATGGATCCTTACGGAACAGTACGGGCCCCTTCAGACCTCTGCGGGCGCTTATGGAAACCTACAGGACCCTACGGAACTGTACGAGACTCTACAGGCCCCTAGGGAACACCACAGGCCCCTACGGAACCCTACACAACCATGCGGAAACTTATGGCACCCTACAAGCTCCTACCAACCCCTGCGGGCACTTACACAACCCTACAGGTCCCTACGGAAATCTACGGGACTCCACGGGCCCCTAGGGAAGCCTACAGATTTCGACGGAAACCTACGAGCCCCTCTGGAACCCTACAGAATACTCCAGGACCCGACAGCACTCTACAAGACCCTTAGCAACACAACGGAACCTCACTAAAACCCTATGGGCTCCTACAGAACACTGCAGGTGCCTACGGAACCCTACAGACCCCTACGGAACACTACCAGCCGCTACGGAAACCTATGGCCCCTACGGAACTCTACGGAACCTGACAGAAACACTGTGCGCCCCTACAGGCCCTTGCGGGCACTTGCAGAACTCTGCAGGAACCCATGGAACTTTATGGAACCCTACCAGCCCCTACGGAAGCCTAAAGACCCTTGCAGGCAGTTACGGAACGGTACAGGGCCCTAGGGAACTTTACCAGCCACTACGGAACTCTACGGGCCCCTATGGAACCCTGCAGAACCCTCCAGAACCTTACAGAATCCCACGGATTCCTACAGACTCCTGCGGGCACTTACTCAACCCTAGAGGACCCTACGGAACACTGCCAGCCCCTATGGAAGGAACCCTACGGGCCCCTACAGAACACTACTGGCTCCTGCGGTACTCTACAGGCCTCTAGGGAACCTACGAAGCTCTACGGAGCCCTATGGATCCTTACAGAACAGTACGGGCCCCTTCAGACCTCTGCGGGCGCTTATGGAAACCTACAGGACCCTACGGAACTGTACGAGACTCTACAGGCCCCTAGGGAACACCACAGGCCCCTACGGAACCCTACACAACCATGCGGAAACTTATGGCACCCTATAAGCTCCTACCAACCCCTGCGGGCACTTACACAACCCTACAGGTCCCTACGGAAATCTACGGGACTCCACGGGCCCCTAGGGAAGCCTACAGATTTCGACGGAAACCTACGAGCCCCTCTGGAACCCTACAGAATACTCCAGGACCCGACAGCACTCTACAAGACCCTTAGCAACACAACGGAACCTCACTAAAACCCTATGGGCTCCTACAGAACACTGCAGGTGCCTACGGAACCCTACAGACCCCTACGGAACACTACCAGCCGCTACGGAAACCTATGGCCCCTACGGAACTCTACGGAACCTGACAGAAACACTGTGCGCCCCTACAGGCCCTTGCGGGCACTTGCAGAACTCTGCAGGAACCCATGGAACTTTATGGAACCCTACCAGCCCCTACGGAAGCCTAAAGACCCTTGCAGGCAGTTACGGAACGGTACAGGGCCCTAGGGAACTTTACCAGCCACTACGGAACTCTACGGGCCCCTATGGAACCCTGCAGAACCCTCCAGAACCTTACAGAATCCCACGGATTCCTACAGACTCCTGCGGGCACTTACTCAACCCTAGAGGACCCTACGGAACACTGCCAGCCCCTATGGAAGGAACCCTACGGGCCCCTACAGAACACTACCGGCTCCTGCGGTACTCTACAGGCCTCTAGGGAACCTACGAAGCTCTACGGAGCCCTATGGATCCTTACGGAACAGTACGGGCCCCTTCAGACCTCTGCGGGCGCTTATGGAAACCTACAGGACCCTACGGAACTGTACGAGACTCTACAGGCCCCTAGGGAACACCACAGGCCCCTACGGAACCGTACGAGACTCTCAGGCCCCTAGGGAACACCACAGGCCCCTACGGAACCCTACACAACCATGCGGAAACTTATGGAACCCTACAAGCTCCTACCAACCCCTGCGGGCACTTACACAACCCTACAGGCCCCTACAGAAATCTACGGGACTCCACGGGCCCCTAGGGAAGCCTACAGATTTCGACGGAAACCTACGAGCCCCTCTGGAACCCTACAGAATACTCCAGGACCCGACAGCACTCTACAAGACCCTTAGCAACACAACGGAACCTCACTAAAACCCTATGGGCTCCTACAGAACACTGCAGGCGCCTACGGAACCCTACAGACCCCTACGGAATACTACCAGCCGCTACGGAAACCTATGGCCCCTACGGAACTCTACGGAACCTGACAGAAACACTGTGCGCCCCTACAGGCCCTTGCGGGCACTTGCAGAACTCTGCAGGAACCCATGGAACTTTATGGAACCCTACCAGCCCCTACGGAAGCCTAAAGACCCTTACAGGCAGTTATGGAACGGTACAGGGCCCTAGGGAACTTTACCAGCCACTACGGAACTCTACGGGCCCCTACGGAACCCTGCGGAACCCTCCAGAACCTTACAGAATCCCACGGATTCCTACAGACTCCTGCGGGCACTTACTCAACCCTAGAGGACCCTACGGAACACTGCCAGCCCCTATGGAAGGAACCCTACGGGCCCCTACAGAACACTACTGGCTCCTGCGGTACTCTACAGGCCTCTAGGGAACCTACGAAGCTCTACGGAGCCCTATGGATCCTTACGGAACAGTACGGGCCCCTTCAGACCTCTGCGGGCGCTTATGGAAACCTACAGGACCCTATGGAACTGTACGAGACTCTACAGGCCCCTAGGGAACACCACAGGCCCCTACGGAACCGTACGAGACTCTCAGGCCCCCAGGGAACACCACAGGCCCCTACGGTACCCTACACAACCCTCTGGAAACTTATGGAACCCTACAAGCTCCTACCAACCCCTGCGGGCACTTACACAACCCTACAGGCCCCTACGGAAATCTACGGGACTCCACGGGCCCCTAGGGAAGCCTACAGATTTCGACGGAAACCTACGAGCCCCTCTGGAACCCTACAGAATACTCCAGGACCCGACAGCACTCTACAACACCCTTAGCAACACAACGGAACCTCACTAAAACCCTATGGGCTCCTACAGAACACTGCAGGTGCCTACGGAACCCTACAGACCCCTACGGAATACTACCAGCCGCTACGGAAACCTATGGCCCCTACGGGAACTCTACGGAACCTGACAGAAACACTGTGCGCCCCTACAGGCCCTTGCGGGCACTTGCAGAACTCTGCAGGAACCCATGGAACTTTATGGAACCCTACCAGCCCCCTACGGAAGCCTAAAGACCCTTGCAGGCAGTTACGGAACGGTACAGGGCCCTAGGGAACTTTACCAGCCACTACAAAACTCTACAGGCCCCTACGGAACCCTGCAGAACCCTCTGGAACCTTACAGAATCCCACGGATTCCTACAGACTCCTGCGGGCACTTACTCAACCCTAGAGGACCCTACGGAACACTGCCAGCCCCTATGGAAGGAACCCTACGGGCCCCTACAGAACACTACTGGCTCCTGCGGTACTCTACAGGCCTCTAGGGAACCTACGAAGCTCTACGGAGCCCTATGGATCCTTACGGAACAGTACGGGCCCCTTCAGACCTCTGCGGGCGCTTATGGAAACCTACAGGACCCTACGGAACTGTACGAGACTCTACAGGCCCCTAGGGAACACCACAGGCCCCTACGGAACCCTACACAACCATGCGGAAACTTATGGCACCCTACAAGCTCCTACCAACCCCTGCGGGCACTTACACAACCCTACAGGTCCCTACGGAAATCTACGGGACTCCACGGGCCCCTAGGGAAGCCTACAGATTTCGACGGAAACCTACGAGCCCCTCTGGAACCCTACAGAATACTCCAGGACCCGACAGCACTCTACAAGACCCTTAGCAACACAACGGAACCTCACTAAAACCCTATGGGCTCCTACAGAACACTGCAGGTGCCTACGGAACCCTACAGACCCCTACGGAACACTACCAGCCGCTACGGAAACCTATGGCCCCTACGGAACTCTACGGAACCTGACAGAAACACTGTGCGCCCCTACAGGCCCTTGCGGGCACTTGCAGAACTCTGCAGGAACCCATGGAACTTTATGGAACCCTACCAGCCCCTACGGAAGCCTAAAGACCCTTGCAGGCAGTTACGGAACGGTACAGGGCCCTAGGGAACTTTACCAGCCACTACGGAACTCTACGGGCCCCTATGGAACCCTGCAGAACCCTCCAGAACCTTACAGAATCCCACGGATTCCTACAGACTCCTGCGGGCACTTACTCAACCCTAGAGGACCCTACGGAACACTGCCAGCCCCTATGGAAGGAACCCTACGGGCCCCTACAGAACACTACCGGCTCCTGCGGTACTCTACAGGCCTCTAGGGAACCTACGAAGCTCTACGGAGCCCTATGGATCCTTACGGAACAGTACGGGCCCCTTCAGACCTCTGCGGGCGCTTATGGAAACCTACAGGACCCTACGGAACTGTACGAGACTCTACAGGCCCCTAGGGAACACCACAGGCCCCTACGGAACCGTACGAGACTCTCAGGCCCCTAGGGAACACCACAGGCCCCTACGGAACCCTACACAACCATGCGGAAACTTATGGAACCCTACAAGCTCCTACCAACCCCTGCGGGCACTTACACAACCCTACAGGCCCCTACAGAAATCTACGGGACTCCACGGGCCCCTAGGGAAGCCTACAGATTTCGACGGAAACCTACGAGCCCCTCTGGAACCCTACAGAATACTCCAGGACCCGACAGCACTCTACAAGACCCTTAGCAACACAACGGAACCTCACTAAAACCCTATGGGCTCCTACAGAACACTGCAGGCGCCTACGGAACCCTACAGACCCCTACGGAATACTACCAGCCGCTACGGAAACCTATGGCCCCTACGGAACTCTACGGAACCTGACAGAAACACTGTGCGCCCCTACAGGCCCTTGCGGGCACTTGCAGAACTCTGCAGGAACCCATGGAACTTTATGGAACCCTACCAGCCCCTACGGAAGCCTAAAGACCCTTACAGGCAGTTATGGAACGGTACAGGGCCCTAGGGAACTTTACCAGCCACTACGGAACTCTACGGGCCCCTACGGAACCCTGCGGAACCCTCCAGAACCTTACAGAATCCCACGGATTCCTACAGACTCCTGCGGGCACTTACTCAACCCTAGAGGACCCTACGGAACACTGCCAGCCCCTATGGAAGGAACCCTACGGGCCCCTACAGAACACTACTGGCTCCTGCGGTACTCTACAGGCCTCTAGGGAACCTACGAAGCTCTACGGAGCCCTATGGATCCTTACGGAACAGTACGGGCCCCTTCAGACCTCTGCGGGCGCTTATGGAAACCTACAGGACCCTATGGAACTGTACGAGACTCTACAGGCCCCTAGGGAACACCACAGGCCCCTACGGAACCGTACGAGACTCTCAGGCCCCCAGGGAACACCACCGGCCCCTACGGTACCCTACACAACCCTCTGGAAACTTATGGAACCCTACAAGCTCCTACCAACCCCTGCGGGCACTTACACAACCCTACAGGCCCCTACGGAAATCTACGGGACTCCACGGGCCCCTAGGGAAGCCTACAGATTTCGACGGAAACCTACGAGCCCCTCTGGAACCCTACAGAATACTCCAGGACCCGACAGCACTCTACAACACCCTTAGCAACACAACGGAACCTCACTAAAACCCTATGGGCTCCTACAGAACACTGCAGGTGCCTACGGAACCCTACAGACCCCTACGGAATACTACCAGCCGCTACGGAAACCTATGGCCCCTACGGAACTCTACGGAACCTGACAGAAACACTGTGCGCCCCTACAGGCCCTTGCGGGCACTTGCAGAACTCTGCAGGAACCCATGGAACTTTATGGAACCCTACCAGCCCCTACGGAAGCCTAAAGACCCTTGCAGGCAGTTACGGAACGGTACAGGGCCCTAGGGAACTTTACCAGCCACTACGGAACTCTACGGGCCCCTACGGAACCCTGCAGAACCCTCTGGAACCTTACAGAATCCCACGGATTCCTACAGACTCCTGCGGGCACTTACTCAACCCTAGAGGACCCTACGGAACACTGCCAGCCCCTATGGAAGGAACCCTACAGGCCCCTACAGAACACTACTGGCTCCTGCGTAACTCTACAGGCCTCTAGGGAACCTACGAAGCTCTACGGAGCCCTATGGATCCTTACGGAACAGTATGGGCCCCTTCAGACCTCTGTGGGCGCTTATGGAAACCTACAGGACCCTACGGAACTGTACGAGACTCTACAGGCCCCTAGGGAACACCACCGGCCCCTACGGTACCCTACACAACCATGCGGAAACTTATGGAACCCTACAAGCTCCTACCAACCCCTGCCGGCACTTACACAACCCTACAGGCCCCTACGGAAATCTACGGGACTCCACGGGCCCCTAGGGAAGCCTACAGATTTCGACGGAAACCTACGAGCCCCTCTGGAACCCTACAGAATACTCCAGGACCCGACAGCACTCTACAAGACCCTTAGCAACACAACGGAACCTCACTAAAACCCTATGGGCTCCTACAGAACACTGCAGGTGCCTACGGAACCCTACAGACCCCTACGGAATACTACCAGCCGCTACGGAAACCTATGGCCCCTACGGAACTCTACGGAACCTGACAGAAACACTGTGGGCCCCTACAGGCCCTTGCGGGCACTTGCAGAACTCTGCAGGAACCCATGGAACTTTATGGAACCCTACCAGCCCCTACGGAAGCCTAAAGACCCTTGCAGGCAGTTACGGAACGGTACAGGGCCCTAGGGAACTTTACCAGCCACTACGGAACTCTACGGGCCCCTACGGAACCCTGCGGAACCCTCCAGAACCTTACAGAATCCCACGGATTCCTACAGACTCCTGCGGGCACTTACTCAACCCTAGAGGACCCTACGGAACACTGCCAGCCCCTATGGAAGGAACCCTACGGGCCCCTACAGAACACTACTGGCTCCTGCGGTACTCTACAGGCCTCTAGGGAACCTACGAAGCTCTACGGAGCCCTATGGATCCTTACGGAACAGTACGGGCCCCTTCAGACCTCTGCGGGCGCTTATGGAAACCTACAGGACCCTACGGAACTGTACGAGACTCTACAGGCCCCTAGGGAACACCACAGGCCCCTACGGAACCCTACACAACCCTCTGGAAACTTATGGCACCCTACAAGCTCCTACCAACCCCTGCGGGCACTTACACAACCCTACAGGTCCCTACGGAAATCTACGGGACTCCACGGGCCCCTAGGGAAGCCTACAGATTTCGACGGAAACCTACGAGCCCCTCTGGAACCCTACAGAATACTCCAGGACCCGACAGCACTCTACAAGACCCTTAGCAACACAACGGAACCTCACTAAAACCCTATGGGCTCCTACAGAACACTGCAGGTGCCTACGGAACCCTACAGACCCCTACGGAACACTACCAGCCGCTACGGAAACCTATGGCCCCTACAGAACTCTACGGAACCTGACAGAAACACTGTGGGCCCCTACAGGCCCTTGCGGGCACTTGCAGAACTCTGCAGGAACCCATGGAACTTTATGGAACCCTACCAGCCCCTACGGAAGCCTAAAGACCCTTGCAGGCAGTTACGGAACGGTACAGGGCCCTAGGGAACTTTACCAGCCACTACAAAACTCTACAGGCCCCTACGGAACCCTGCAGAACCCTCTGGAACCTTACAGAATCCCACGGATTCCTACAGACTCCTGCGGGCACTTACTCAACCCTAGAGGACCCTACGGAACACTGCCAGCCCCTATGGAAGGAACCCTACAGGCCCCTACAGAACACTACTGGCTCCTGCGTAACTCTACAGGCCTCTAGGGAACCTACGAAGCTCTACGGAGCCCTATGGATCCTTACGGAACAGTATGGGCCCCTTCAGACCTCTGTGGGCGCTTATGGAAACCTACAGGACCCTACGGAACTGTACGAGACTCTACAGGCCCCTAGGGAACACCACCGGCCCCTACGGTACCCTACACAACCATGCGGAAACTTATGGAACCCTACAAGCTCCTACCAACCCCTGCCGGCACTTACACAACCCTACAGGCCCCTACGGAAATCTACGGGACTCCACGGGCCCCTAGGGAAGCCTACAGATTTCGACGGAAACCTACGAGCCCCTCTGGAACCCTACAGAATACTCCAGGACCCGACAGCACTCTACAAGACCCTTAGCAACACAACGGAACCTCACTAAAACCCTATGGGCTCCTACAGAACACTGCAGGTGCCTACGGAACCCTACAGACCCCTACGGAATACTACCAGCCGCTACGGAAACCTATGGCCCCTACGGAACTCTACGGAACCTGACAGAAACACTGTGGGCCCCTACAGGCCCTTGCGGGCACTTGCAGAACTCTGCAGGAACCCATGGAACTTTATGGAACCCTACCAGCCCCTACGGAAGCCTAAAGACCCTTGCAGGCAGTTACGGAACGGTACAGGGCCCTAGGGAACTTTACCAGCCACTACGGAACTCTACGGGCCCCTACGGAACCCTGCGGAACCCTCCAGAACCTTACAGAATCCCACGGATTCCTACAGACTCCTGCGGGCACTTACTCAACCCTAGAGGACCCTACGGAACACTGCCAGCCCCTATGGAAGGAACCCTACGGGCCCCTACAGAACACTACTGGCTCCTGCGGTACTCTACAGGCCTCTAGGGAACCTACGAAGCTCTATGGAGCCCTATGGATCCTTACGGAACAGTACGGGCCCCTTCAGACCTCTGCGGGCGCTTATGGAAACCTACAGGACCCTACGGAACTGTACGAGACTCTACAGGCCCCTAGGGAACACCACAGGCCCCTACGGAACCCTACACAACCCTCTGGAAACTTATGGCACCCTACAAGCTCCTACCAACCCCTGCGGGCACTTACACAACCCTACAGGTCCCTACGGAAATCTACGGGACTCCACGGGCCCCTAGGGAAGCCTACAGATTTTGACGGAACCCTACGAGCCCCTCTGGAACCCTACAGAATACTCCAGGACCCGACAGCACTCTACAAGACCCTTAGCAACACAACGGAACCTCACTAAAACCCTATGGGCTCCTACAGAACACTGCAGGTGCCTACGGAACCCTACAGACCCCTACGGAACACTACCAGCCGCTACGGAAACCTATGGCCCCTACAGAACTCTACGGAACCTGACAGAAACACTGTGGGCCCCTACAGGCCCTTGCGGGCACTTGCAGAACTCTGCAGGAACCCATGGAACTTTATGGAACCCTACCAGCCCCTACGGAAGCCTAAAGACCCTTGCAGGCAGTTACGGAACAGTACAGGGCCCTAGGGAACTTTACCAGCCACTACGGAACTCTACGGGCCCCTACGGAACCCTGCGGAACCCTCCAGAACCTTACAGAATCCCACGGATTCCTACAGACTCCTGCGGGCACTTACTCAACCCTAGAGGACCCTACGGAACACTGCCAGCCCCTATGGAAGGAACCCTACGGGCCCCTACAGAACACTACTGGCTCCTGCGGTACTCTACAGGCCTCTAGGGAACCTACGAAGCTCTACGGAGCCCTATGGATCCTTACGGAACAGTACGGGCCCCTTCAGACCTCTGCGGGCGCTTATGGAAACCTACAGGACCCTACGGAACTGTACGAGACTCTACAGGCCCCTAGGGAACACCACAGGCCCCTACGGAACCGTACGAGACTCTCAGGCCCCTAGGGAACACCACCGGCCCCTACGGTACCCTACACAACCCTCTGGAAACTTATGGAACCCTACAAGCTCCTACCAACCCCTGCGGGCATTTACACAACCCTACAGGCCCCTACGGAAATCTACGGGACTCCACGGGCCCCTAGGGAAGCCTACAGATTTCGACGGAAACCTACGAGCCCCTCTGGAACCCTACAGAATACTCCAGGACCCGACAGCACTCTACAACACCCTTAGCAACACAACGGAACCTCACTAAAAACCTATGGGCTCCTACAGAACACTGCAGGTGCCTACGGAACCCTACAGACCCCTACGGAATACTACCAGCCGCTACGGAAACCTATGGCCCCTACGGAACTCTACGGAACCTGACAGAAACACTGTGCGCCCCTACAGGCCCTTGCGGGCACTTGCAGAACTCTGCAGGAACCCATGGAACTTTATGGAACCCTACCAGCCCCTACGGAAGCCTAAAGACCCTTGCAGGCAGTTACGGAACGGTACAGGGCCCTAGGGAACTTTACCAGCCACTACGGAACTCTACGGGCCCCTATGGAACCCTGCAGAACCCTCCAGAACCTTACAGAATCCCACGGATTCCTACAGACTCCTGCGGGCACTTACTCAACCCTAGAGGACCCTACGGAACACTGCCAGCCCCTATGGAAGGAACCCTACGGGCCCCTACAGAACACTACTGGCTCCTGCGGTACTCTACAGGCCTCTAGGGAACCTACGAAGCTCTACGGAGCCCTATGGATCCTTACGGAACAGTACGGGCCCCTTCAGACCTCTGCGGGCGCTTATGGAAACCTACAGGACCCTACGGAACTGTACGAGACTCTACAGGCCCCTAGGGAACACCACAGGCCCCTACGGAACCCTACACAACCATGCGGAAACTTATGGCACCCTACAAGCTCCTACCAACCCCTGCGGGCACTTACACAACCCTACAGGTCCCTACGGAAATCTACGGGACTCCACGGGCCCCTAGGGAAGCCTACAGATTTCGACGGAAACCTACGAGCCCCTCTGGAACCCTACAGAATACTCCAGGACCCGACAGCACTCTACAAGACCCTTAGCAACACAACGGAACCTCACTAAAACCCTATGGGCTCCTACAGAACACTGCAGGTGCCTACGGAACCCTACAGACCCCTACGGAACACTACCAGCCGCTACGGAAACCTATGGCCCCTACGGAACTCTACAGAACCTGACAGAAACACTGTGGGCCCCTACAGGCCCTTGCGGGCACTTGCAGAACTCTGCAGGAACCCATGGAACTTTATGGAACCCTACCAGCCCCTACGGAAGCCTAAAGACCCTTGCAGGCAGTTACGGAACGGTACAGGGCCCTAGGGAACTTTACCAGCCACTACGGAACTCTACAGGCCCCTACGGAACCCTGCGGAACCCTCCAGAACCTTACAGAATCCCACGGATTCCTACAGACTCCTGCGGGCACTTACTCAACCCTAGAGGACCCTACGGAACACTGCCAGCCCCTATGGAAGGAACCCTACGGGCCCCTACAGAACACTACTGGCTCCTGCGGTACTCTACAGGCCTCTAGGGAACCTACGAAGCTCTACGGAGCCCTATGGATCCTTACAGAACAGTACGGGCCCCTTCAGACCTCTGCGGGCGCTTATGGAAACCTACAGGACCCTACGGAACTGTACGAGACTGTACAGGCCCCTAGGGAACACCACAGGCCCCTACGGAACCGTACGAGACTCTCAGGCCCCCAGGGAACACCACAGGCCCCTACGGTACCCTACACAACCCTCTGGAAACTTATGGAACCCTACAAGCTCCTACCAACCCCTGCGGGCACTTACACAACCCTACAGGCCCCTACAGAAATCTACGGGACTCCACGGGCCCCTAGGGAAGCCTACAGATTTCGACGGAAACCTACGAGCCCCTCTGGAACCCTACAGAATACTCCAGGACCCGACAGCACTCTACAAGACCCTTAGCAACACAACGGAACCTCACTAAAACCCTATGGGCTCCTACAGAACACTGCAGGTGCCTACGGAACCCTACAGACCCCTACGGAATACTACCAGCCGCTACGGAAACCTATGGCCCCTACGGAACTCTACGGAACCTGACAGAAACACTGTGCGCCCCTACAGGCCCTTGCGGGCACTTGCAGAACTCTGCAGGAACCCATGGAACTTTATGGAACCCTACCAGCCCCTACGGAAGCCTAAAGACCCTTACAGGCAGTTATGGAACGGTACAGGGCCCTAGGGAACTTTACCAGCCACTACGGAACTCTACGGGCCCCTACGGAACCCTGCGGAACCCTCCAGAACCTTACAGAATCCCACGGATTCCTACAGACTCCTGCGGGCACTTACTCAACCCTAGAGGACCCTACGGAACACTGCCAGCCCCTATGGAAGGAACCCTACGGGCCCCTACAGAACACTACTGGCTCCTGCGGTACTCTACAGGCCTCTAGGGAACCTACGAAGCTCTACGGAGCCCTATGGATCCTTACGGAACAGTACGGGCCCCTTCAGACCTCTGCGGGCGCTTATGGAAACCTACAGGACCCTACGGAACTGTACGAGACTCTACAGGCCCCTAGGGAACACCACAGGCCCCTACGGAACCCTACACAACCATGCGGAAACTTATGGCACCCTACAAGCTCCTACCAACCCCTGCGGGCACTTACACAACCCTACAGGCCCCTACGGAAATCTACGGGACTCCACGGGCCCCTAGGGAAGCCTACAGATTTCGACGGAACCCTACGAGCCCCTCTGGAACCCTACAGAATACTCCAGGACCCGACAGCACTCTACAAGACCCTTAGCAACACAACGGAACCTCACTAAAACCCTATGGGCTCCTACAGAACACTGCAGGTGCCTACGGAACCCTACAGACCCCTACGGAATACTACCAGCCGCTACGGAAACCTATGGCCCCTACGGAACTCTACGGAACCTGACAGAAACACTGTGCGCCCCTACAGGCCCTTGCGGGCACTTGCAGAACTCTGCAGGAACCCATGGAACTTTATGGAACCCTACCAGCCCCTACGGAAGCCTAAAGACCCTTGCAGGCAGTTACGGAACGGTACAGGGCCCTAGGGAACTTTACCAGCCACTACGGAACTCTACGGGCCCCTACGGAACCCTGCGGAACCCTCCAGAACCTTACAGAATCCCACGGATTCCTACAGACTCCTGCGGGCACTTACTCAACCCTAGAGGACCCTACGGAACACTGCCAGCCCCTATGGAAGGAACCCTACGGGCCCCTACAGAACACTACTGGCTCCTGCGGTACTCTACAGGCCTCTAGGGAACCTACGAAGCTCTACAGAGCCCTATGGGTCCTTACGGAACAGTACGGGCCCCTTCAGACCTCTGCGGGCGCTTATGGAAACCTACAGGACCCTACGGAACTGTACGAGACTCTACAGGCCCCTAGGGAACACCACAGGCCCCTACGGAACCGTACGAGACTCTCAGGCCCCTAGGGAACACCACCGGCCCCTACGGTACCCTACACAACCCTCTGGAAACTTATGGAACCCTACAAGCTCCTACCAACCCCTGCGGGCACTTACACAACCCTACAGGCCCCTACGGAAATCTACGGGACTCCACGGGCCCCTAGGGAAGCCTACAGATTTCGACGGAAACCTACGAGCCCCTCTGGAACCCTACAGAATACTCCAGGACCCGACAGCACTCTACAAGACCCTTAGCAACACAACGGAACCTCACTAAAACCCTATGGGCTCCTACAGAACACTGCAGGTGCCTACGGAACCCTACAGACCCCTACGGAATACTACCAGCCGCTACGGAAACCTATGGCCCCTACGGAACTCTACGGAACCTGACAGAAACACTGTGCGCCCCTACAGGCCCTTGCGGGCACTTGCAGAACTCTGCAGGAACCCATGGAACTTTATGGAACCCTACCAGCCCCTACGGAAGCCTAAAGACCCTTGCAGGCAGTTACGGAACGGTACAGGGCCCTAGGGAACTTTACCAGCCACTACGGAACTCTACGGGCCCCTATGGAACCCTGCAGAACCCTCCAGAACCTTACAGAATCCCACGGATTCCTACAGACTCCTGCGGGCACTTACTCAACCCTAGAGGACCCTACGGAACACTGCCAGCCCCTATGGAAGGAACCCTACGGGCCCCTACAGAACACTACTGGCTCCTGCGGTACTCTACAGGCCTCTAGGGAACCTACGAAGCTCTACGGAGCCCTATGGATCCTTACGGAACAGTACGGGCCCCTTCAGACCTCTGCGGGCGCTTATGGAAACCTACAGGACCCTACGGAACTGTACGAGACTCTACAGGCCCCTAGGGAACACCACAGGCCCCTACGGAACCGTACGAGACTCTACAGGCCCCTAGGGAACACCACAGGCCCCTACGGAACCCTACACAACCCTCTGGAAACTTACGGCACCCTACAAGCTCCTACCAACCCCTGCGGGCACTTACACAACCCTACAGGCCCCTACAGAAATCTACGGGACTCCACGGGCCCCTAGGGAAGCCTACAGATTTCGACGGAAACCTACGAGCCCCTCTGGAACCCTACAGAATACTCCAGGACCCGACAGCACTCTACAAGACCCTTAGCAACACAACGGAACCTCACTAAAACCCTATGGGCTCCTACAGAACACTGCAGGTGCCTACGGAACCCTACAGACCCCTACGGAATACTACCAGCCGCTACGGAAACCTATGGCCCCTACGGAACTCTACGGAACCTGACAGAAACACTGTGCGCCCCTACAGGCCCTTGCGGGCACTTGCAGAACTCTGCAGGAACCCATGGAACTTTATGGAACCCTACCAGCCCCTACGGAAGCCTAAAGACCCTTGCAGGCAGTTACGGAACGGTACAGGGCCCTAGGGAACTTTACCAGCCACTACGGAACTCTACGGGCCCCTATGGAACCCTGCAGAACCCTCCAGAACCTTACAGAATCCCACGGATTCCTACAGACTCCTGCGGGCACTTACTCAACCCTAGAGGACCCTACGGAACACTGCCAGCCCCTATGGAAGGAACCCTACGGGCCCCTACAGAACACTACTGGCTCCTGCGGTACTCTACAGGCCTCTAGGGAACCTACGAAGCTCTACGGAGCCCTATGGATCCTTACGGAACAGTACGGGCCCCTTCAGACCTCTGCGGGCGCTTATGGAAACCTACAGGACCCTACGGAACTGTACGAGACTCTACAGGCCCCTAGGGAACACCACAGGCCCCTACGGAACCCTACACAACCCTCTGGAAACTTATGGCACCCTACAAGCTCCTACCAACCCCTGCGGGCACTTACACAACCCTACAGGCCCCTACGGAAATCTACGGGACTCCACGGGCCCCTAGGGAAGCCTACAGATTTTGACGGAACCCTACGAGCCCCTCTGGAACCCTACAGAATACTCCAGGACCCGACAGCACTCTACAACACCCTTAGCAACACAACGGAACCTCACTAAAACCCTATGGGCTCCTACAGAACACTGCAGGTGCCTACGGAACCCTACAGACCCCTACGGAATACTACCAGCCGCTACGGAAACCTATGGCCCCTACGGAACTCTACGGAACCTGACAGAAACACTGTGCGCCCCTACAGGCCCTTGCGGGCACTTGCAGAACTCTGCAGGAACCCATGGAACTTTATGGAAGCCTACCAGCCCCTATGGAAGCCTAAAGACCCTTGCAGGCAGTTACGGAACGGTACAGGGCCCTAGGGAACTTTACCAGCCACTACGGAACTCTACGGGCCCCTACGGAACCCTGCAGAACCCTCTGGAACCTTACAGAATCCCACGGATTCCTACAGACTCCTGCGGGCACTTACTCAACCCTAGAGGACCCTACGGAACACTGCCAGCCCCTATGGAAGGAACCCTACGGGCCCCTACAGAACACTACTGGCTCCTGCGGTACTCTACAGGCCTCTAGGGAACCTACGAAGCTCTACGGAGCCCTATGGATCCTTACGGAACAGTACGGGCCCCTTCAGACCTCTGCGGGCGCTTATGGAAACCTACAGGACCCTACGGAACTGTACGAGACTCTACAGGCCCCTAGGGAACACCACAGGCCCCTACGGAACCCTACACAACCCTCTGGAAACTTATGGCACCCTACAAGCTCCTACCAACCCCTGCGGGCACTTACACAACCCTACAGGCCCCTACGGAAATCTACGGGACTCCACGGGCCCCTAGGGAAGCCTACAGATTTTGACGGAACCCTACGAGCCCCTCTGGAACCCTACAGAATACTCCAGGACCCGACAGCACTCTACAACACCCTTAGCAACACAACGGAACCTCACTAAAACCCTATGGGCTCCTACAGAACACTGCAGGTGCCTACGGAACCCTACAGACCCCTACGGAATACTACCAGCCGCTACGGAAACCTATGGCCCCTACGGAACTCTACGGAACCTGACAGAAACACTGTGCGCCCCTACAGGCCCTTGCGGGCACTTGCAGAACTCTGCAGGAACCCACAGAACTTTATGGAACCCTACCAGCCCCTACGGAAGCCTAAAGACCCTTGCAGGCAGTTACGGAACAGTACAGGGCCCTAGGGAACTTTACCAGCCACTACGGAACTCTACGGGCCCCTACGGAACCCTGCGGAACCCTCCAGAACCTTACAGAATCCCACGGATTCCTACAGACTCCTGCGGGCACTTACTCAACCCTAGAGGACCCTACGGAACACTGCCAGCCCCTATGGAAGGAACCCTACGGGCCCCTACAGAACACTACTGGCTCCTGCGGTACTCTACAGGCCTCTAGGGAACCTACGAAGCTCTATGGAGCCCTATGGATCCTTACGGAACAGTACGGGCCCCTTCAGACCTCTGCGGGCGCTTATGGAAACCTACAGGACCCTACGGAACTGTACGAGACTCTACAGGCCCCTAGGGAACACCACAGGCCCCTACGGAACCGTACGAGACTCTACAGGCCCCTAGGGAACACCACAGGCCCCTACGGAACCCTACACAACCCTCTGGAAACTTACGGCACCCTACAAGCTCCTACCAACCCCTGCGGGCACTTACACAACCCTACAGGCCCCTACAGAAATCTACGGGACTCCACGGGCCCCTAGGGAAGCCTACAGATTTCGACGGAAACCTACGAGCCCCTCTGGAACCCTACAGAATACTCCAGGACCCGACAGCACTCTACAAGACCCTTAGCAACACAACGGAACCTCACTAAAACCCTATGGGCTCCTACAGAACACTGCAGGTGCCTACGGAACCCTACAGACCCCTACGGAATACTACCAGCCGCTACGGAAACCTATGGCCCCTACGGAACTCTACGGAACCTGACAGAAACACTGTGCGCCCCTACAGGCCCTTGCGGGCACTTGCAGAACTCTGCAGGAACCCATGGAACTTTATGGAACCCTACCAGCCCCTACGGAAGCCTAAAGACCCTTGCAGGCAGTTACGGAACGGTACAGGGCCCTAGGGAACGTTACCAGCCACTACGGAACTCTACGGGCCCCTATGGAACCCTGCAGAACCCTCCAGAACCTTACAGAATCCCACGGATTCCTACAGACTCCTGCGGGCACTTACTCAACCCTAGAGGACCCTACGGAACACTGCCAGCCCCTATGGAAGGAACCCTACGGGCCCCTACAGAACACTACTGGCTCCTGCGGTACTCTACAGGCCTCTAGGAAACCTACGAAGCTCTATGGAGCCCTGTGGATCCTTACGGAACAGTACGGGCCCCTTCAGACCTCTGCGGGCGCTTATGGAAACCTACAGGACCCTACGGAACTGTACGAGACTCTACAGGCCCCTAGGGAACACCACAGGCCCCTACGGAACCGTACGAGACTCTACAGGCCCCTAGGGAACACCACAGGCCCCTACGGAACCCTACACAACCCTCTGGAAACTTACGGCACCCTACAAGCTCCTACCAACCCCTGCGGGCACTTACACAACCCTACAGGCCCCTACAGAAATCTACGGGACTCCACGGGCCCCTAGGGAAGCCTACAGATTTCGACGGAAACCTACGAGCCCCTCTGGAACCCTACAGAATACTCCAGGACCCGACAGCACTCTACAAGACCCTTAGCAACACAACGGAACCTCACTAAAACCCTATGGGCTCCTACAGAACACTGCAGGTGCCTACGGAACCCTACAGACCCCTACGGAATACTACCAGCCGCTACGGAAACCTATGGCCCCTACGGAACTCTACGGAACCTGACAGAAACACTGTGCGCCCCTACAGGCCCTTGCGGGCACTTGCAGAACTCTGCAGGAACCCATGGAACTTTATGGAACCCTACCAGCCCCTACGGAAGCCTAAAGACCCTTGCAGGCAGTTACGGAACGGTACAGGGCCCTAGGGAACTTTACCAGCCACTACGGAACTCTATGGGCCCCTATGGAACCCTGCAGAACCCTTCAGAACCTTACAGAATCCCACGGATTCCTACAGACTCCTGCGGGCACTTACTCAACCCTAGAGGACCCTACGGAACACTGCCAGCCCCTATGGAAGGAACCCTACGGGCCCCTACAGAACACTACTGGCTCCTGCGGTACTCTACAGGCCTCTAGGGAACCTACGAAGCTCTACGGAGCCCTATGGATCCTTACGGAACAGTACGGGCCCCTTCAGACCTCTGCGGGCGCTTATGGAAACCTACAGGACCCTACGGAACTGTACGAGACTCTACAGGCCCCTAGGGAACACCACAGGCCCCTACGGAACCCTACACAACCCTCTGGAAACTTATGGCACCCTACAAGCTCCTACCAACCCCTGCGGGCACTTACACAACCCTACAGGCCCCTACGGAAATCTACGGGACTCCACGGGCCCCTAGGGAAGCCTACAGATTTTGACGGAACCCTACGAGCCCCTCTGGAACCCTACAGAATACTCCAGGACCCGACAGCACTCTACAACACCCTTAGCAACACAACGGAACCTCACTAAAACCCTATGGGCTCCTACAGAACACTGCAGGTGCCTACGGAACCCTACAGACCCCTACGGAATACTACCAGCCGCTACGGAAACCTATGGCCCCTACGGAACTCTACGGAACCTGACAGAAACACTGTGCGCCCCTACAGGCCCTTGCGGGCACTTGCAGAACTCTGCAGGAACCCACAGAACTTTATGGAACCCTACCAGCCCCTACGGAAGCCTAAAGACCCTTGCAGGCAGTTACGGAACAGTACAGGGCCCTAGGGAACTTTACCAGCCACTACGGAACTCTACGGGCCCCTACGGAACCCTGCGGAACCCTCCAGAACCTTACAGAATCCCACGGATTCCTACAGACTCCTGCGGGCACTTACTCAACCCTAGAGGACCCTACGGAACACTGCCAGCCCCTATGGAAGGAACCCTACGGGCCCCTACAGAACACTACTGGCTCCTGCGGTACTCTACAGGCCTCTAGGGAACCTACGAAGCTCTACGGAGCCCTATGGATCCTTACGGAACAGTACGGGCCCCTTCAGACCTCTGCGGGCGCTTATGGAAACCTACAGGACCCTACGGAACTGTACGAGACTCTACAGGCCCCTAGGGAACACCACAGGCCCCTACGGAACCGTACGAGACTCTCAGGCCCCTAGGGAACACCACCGGCCCCTACGGTACCCTACACAACCCTCTGGAAACTTATGGAACCCTACAAGCTCCTACCAACCCCTGCGGGCACTTACACAACCCTACAGGCCCCTACGGAAATCTACGGGACTCCACGGGCCCCTAGGGAAGCCTACAGATTTCGACGGAAACCTACGAGCCCCTCTGGAACCCTACAGAATACTCCAGGACCCGACAGCACTCTACAAGACCCTTAGCAACACAATGGAACCTCACTAAAACCCTATGGGCTCCTACAGAACACTGCAGGTGCCTACGGAACCCTACAGACCCCTACGGAATACTACCAGCCGCTACGGAAACCTATGGCCCCTACGGAACTCTACGGAACCTGACAGAAACACTGTGCGCCCCTACAGGCCCTTGCGGGCACTTGCAGAACTCTGCAGGAACCCATGGAACTTTATGGAACCCTACCAGCCCCTACGGAAGCCTAAAGACCCTTGCAGGCAGTTACGGAACGGTACAGGGCCCTAGGGAACTTTACCAGCCACTACGGAACTCTACGGGCCCCTATGGAACCCTGCAGAACCCTCCAGAACCTTACAGAATCCCACGGATTCCTACAGACTCCTGCGGGCACTTACTCAACCCTAGAGGACCCTACGGAACACTGCCAGCCCCTATGGAAGGAACCCTACGGGCCCCTACAGAACACTACTGGCTCCTGCGGTACTCTACAGGCCTCTAGGGAACCTACGAAGCTCTATGGAGCCCTATGGATCCTTACGGAACAGTACGGGCCCCTTCAGACCTCTGTGGGCGCTTATGGAAACCTACAGGACCCTACGGAACTGTACGAGACTCTACAGGCCCCTAGGGAACACCACAGGCCCCTACGGAACCGTACGAGACTCTACAGGCCCCTAGGGAACACCACAGGCCCCTACGGAACCCTACACAACCCTCTGGAAACTTACGGCACCCTACAAGCTCCTACCAACCCCTGCGGGCACTTACACAACCCTACAGGCCCCTACAGAAATCTACGGGACTCCACGGGCCCCTAGGGAAGCCTACAGATTTCGACGGAAACCTACGAGCCCCTCTGGAACCCTACAGAATACTCCAGGACCCGACAGCACTCTACAAGACCCTTAGCAACACAACGGAACCTCACTAAAACCCTATGGGCTCCTACAGAACACTGCAGGTGCCTACGGAACCCTACAGACCCCTACGGAATACTACCAGCCGCTACGGAAACCTATGGCCCCTACGGAACTCTACGGAACCTGACAGAAACACTGTGCGCCCCTACAGGCCCTTGCGGGCACTTGCAGAACTCTGCAGGAACCCATGGAACTTTATGGAACCCTACCAGCCCCTACGGAAGCCTAAAGACCCTTGCAGGCAGTTACGGAACGGTACAGGGCCCTAGGGAACTTTACCAGCCACTACGGAACTCTACGGGCCCCTATGGAACCCTGCAGAACCCTTCAGAACCTTACAGAATCCCACGGATTCCTACAGACTCCTGCGGGCACTTACTCAACCCTAGAGGACCCTACGGAACACTGCCAGCCCCTATGGAAGGAACCCTACGGGCCCCTACAGAACACTACTGGCTCCTGCGGTACTCTACAGGCCTCTAGGGAACCTACGAAGCTCTACGGAGCCCTATGGATCCTTACGGAACAGTACGGGCCCCTTCAGACCTCTGCGGGCGCTTATGGAAACCTACAGGACCCTACGGAACTGTACGAGACTCTACAGGCCCCTAGGGAACACCACAGGCCCCTACGGAACCGTACGAGACTCTACAGGCCCCTAGGGAACACCACCGGCCCCTACGGTACCCTACACAACCCTCTGGAAACTTATGGAACCCTACAAGCTCCTACCAACCCCTGCGGGCACTTACACAACCCTACAGGCCCCTACGGAAATCTACGGGACTCCACGGGCCCCTAGGGAAGCCTACAGATTTCGACGGAAACCTACGAGCCCCTCTGGAACCCTACAGAATACTCCAGGACCCGACAGCACTCTACAAGACCCTTAGCAACACAACGGAACCTCACTAAAACCCTATGGGCTCCTACAGAACACTGCAGGTGCCTACGGAACCCTACAGACCCCTACGGAATACTACCAGCCGCTACGGAAACCTATGGCCCCTACGGAACTCTACGGAACCTGACAGAAACACTGTGCGCCCCTACAGGCCCTTGCGGGCACTTGCAGAACTCTGCAGGAACCCATGGAACTTTATGGAACCCTACCAGCCCCTACGGAAGCCTAAAGACCCTTGCAGGCAGTTACGGAACGGTACAGGGCCCTAGGGAACTTTACCAGCCACTACGGAACTCTACGGGCCACTATGGAACCCTGCAGAACCCTCCAGAACCTTACAGAATCCCACGGATTCCTACAGACTCCTGCGGGCACTTACTCAACCCTAGAGGACCCTACGGAACACTGCCAGCCCCTATGGAAGGAACCCTACGGGCCCCTACAGAACACTACTGGCTCCTGCGGTACTCTACAGGCCTCTAGGGAACCTACGAAGCTCTATGGAGCCCTATGGATCCTTACGGAACAGTACGGGCCCCTTCAGACCTCTGCGGGCGCTTATGGAAACCTACAGGACCCTACGGAACTGTACGAGACTCTACAGGCCCCTAGGGAACACCACAGGCCCCTACGGAACCGTACGAGACTCTACAGGCCCCTAGGGAACACCACAGGCCCCTACGGAACCCTACACAACCCTCTGGAAACTTATGGCACCCTACAAGCTCCTACCAACCCCTGCGGGCACTTACACAACCCTACAGGCCCCTACAGAAATCTACGGGACTCCACGGGCCCCTAGGGAAGCCTACAGATTTCGACGGAAACCTACGAGCCCCTCTGGAACCCTACAGAATACTCCAGGACCCGACAGCACTCTACAAGACCCTTAGCAACACAACGGAACCTCACTAAAACCCTATGGGCTCCTACAGAACACTGCAGGTGCCTACGGAACCCTACAGACCCCTACGGAATACTACCAGCCGCTACGGAAACCTATGGCCCCTACGGAACTCTACGGAACCTGACAGAAACACTGTGCGCCCCTACAGGCCCTTGCGGGCACTTGCAGAACTCTGCAGGAACCCATGGAACTTTATGGAACCCTACCAGCCCCTACGGAAGCCTAAAGACCCTTGCAGGCAGTTACGGAACGGTACAGGGCCCTAGGGAACTTTACCAGCCACTACGGAACTCTACGGGCCCCTATGGAACCCTGCAGAACCCTCCAGAACCTTACAGAATCCCACGGATTCCTACAGACTCCTGCGGGCACTTACTCAACCCTAGAGGACCCTACGGAACACTGCCAGCCCCTATGGAAGGAACCCTACGGGCCCCTACAGAACACTACTGGCTCCTGCGGTACTCTACAGGCCTCTAGGGAACCTACGAAGCTCTACGGAGCCCTATGGATCCTTACGGAACAGTACGGGCCCCTTCAGACCTCTGTGGGCGCTTATGGAAACCTACAGGACCCTACGGAACTGTACGAGACTCTACAGGCCCCTAGGGAACACCACAGGCCCCTACGGAACCCTACACAACCCTTTGGAAACTTATGGCACCCTACAAGCTCCTACCAACCCCTGCGGGCACTTACACAACCCTACAGGCCCCTAAGGAAATCTACGGGACTCCACGGGCCCCTAGGGAAGCCTACAGATTTCGACGGAACCCTACGAGCCCCTCTGGAACCCTACAGAATACTCCAGGACCCAACAGCACTCTACAAGACCCTTAGCAACACAACGGAACCTCACTAAAACCCTATGGGCTCCTACAGAACACTGCAGGTGCCTATGGAACCCTACAGACCCCTACGGAACACTACCAGCCGCTACGGAAACCTATGGCCCCTACGGAACTCTACGGAACCTGACAGAAACACTGTGCGCCCCTACAGGCCCTTGCGGGCACTTGCAGAACTCTGCAGGAACCCATGGAACTTTATGGAACCCTACCAGCCCCTACGGAAGCCTAAAGACCCTTGCAGGCAGTTACGGAACGGTACAGGGCCCTAGGGAACTTTACCAGCCACTACGGAACTCTACGGGCCCCTATGGAACCCTGCAGAACCCTCCAGAACCTTACAGAATCCCACGGATTCCTACAGACTCCTGCGGGCACTTACTCAACCCTAGAGGACCCTACGGAACACTGCCAGCCCCTATGGAAGGAACCCTACGGGCCCCTACAGAACACTACTGGCTCCTGCGGTACTCTACAGGCCTCTAGGGAACCTACGAAGCTCTACGGAGCCCTATGGATCCTTACGGAACAGTACGGGCCCCTTCAGACCTCTGCGGGCGCTTATGGAAACCTACAGGACCCTACGGAACTGTACGAGACTCTACAGGCCCCTAGGGAACACCACAGGCCCCTACGGAACCGTACGAGACTCTACAGGCCCCTAGGGAACACCACAGGCCCCTACGGAACCCTACACAACCCTCTGGAAACTTATGGCACCCTACAAGCTCCTACCAACCCCTGCGGGCACTTACACAACCCTACAGGCCCCTAAGGAAATCTACGGGACTCCACAGGCCCCTAGGGAAGCCTACAGATTTCGACGGAACCCTACGAGCCCCTCTGGAACCCTACAGAATACTCCAGGACCCAACAGCACTCTACAAGACCCTTAGCAACACAACGGAACCTCACTAAAACCCTATGGGCTCCTACAGAACACTGCAGGTGCCTATGGAACCCTACAGACCCCTACGGAACACTACCAGCCGCTACGGAAACCTATGGCCCCTACGGAACTCTACGGAACCTGACAGAAACACTGTGCGCCCCTACAGGCCCTTGCGGGCACTTGCAGAACTCTGCAGGAACCCATGGAACTTTATGGAACCCTACCAGCCCCTACGGAAGCCTAAAGACCCTTGCAGGCAGTTACGGAACGGTACAGGGCCCTAGGGAACTTTACCAGCCACTACGGAACTCTACGGGCCCCTATGGAACCCTGCAGAACCCTCCAGAACCTTACAGAATCCCACGGATTCCTACAGACTCCTGCGGGCACTTACTCAACCCTAGAGGACCCTACGGAACACTGCCAGCCCCTATGGAAGGAACCCTACGGGCCCCTACAGAACACTACTGGCTCCTGCGGTACTCTACAGGCCTCTAGGGAACCTACGAAGCTCTACGGAGCCCTATGGATCCTTACGGAACAGTACGGGCCCCTTCAGACCTCTGCGGGCGCTTATGGAAACCTACAGGACCCTACGGAACTGTACGAGACTCTACAGGCCCCTAGGGAACACCACAGGCCCCTACGGAACCCTACACAACCCTCTGGAAACTTATGGCACCCTACAAGCTCCTACCAACCCCTGCGGGCACTTACACAACCCTACAGGCCCCTACGGAAATCTACGGGACTCCACGGGCCCCTAGGGAAGCCTACAGATTTCGACGGAAACCTACGAGCCCCTCTGGAACCCTACAGAATACTCCAGGACCCGACAGCACTCTACAAGACCCTTAGCAACACAACGGAACCTCACTAAAACCCTATGGGCTCCTACAGAACACTGCAGGTGCCTACGGAACCCTACAGACCCCTACGGAATACTACCAGCCGCTACGGAAACCTATGGCCCCTACGGAACTCTACGGAACCTGACAGAAACACTGTGCGCCCCTACAGGCCCTTGCGGGCACTTGCAGAACTCTGCAGGAACCCATGGAACTTTATGGAACCCTACCAGCCCCTACGGAAGCCTAAAGACCCTTGCAGGCAGTTACGGAACGGTACAGGGCCCTAGGGAACTTTACCAGCCACTACGGAACTCTACGGGCCCCTATGGAACCCTGCAGAACCCTCCAGAACCTTACAGAATCCCACGGATTCCTACAGACTCCTGCGGGCACTTACTCAACCCTAGAGGACCCTACGGAACACTGCCAGCCCCTATGGAAGGAACCCTACGGGCCCCTACAGAACACTACTGGCTCCTGCGGTACTCTACAGGCCTCTAGGGAACCTACGAAGCTCTACGGAGCCCTATGGATCCTTACGGAACAGTACGGGCCCCTTCAGACCTCTGTGGGCGCTTATGGAAACCTACAGGACCCTACGGAACTGTACGAGACTCTACAGGCCCCTAGGGAACACCACAGGCCCCTACGGAACCGTACGAGACTCTACAGGCCCCTAGGGAACACCACAGGCCCCTACGGAACCCTACACAACCCTCTGGAAACTTATGGCACCCTACAAGCTCCTACCAACCCCTGCGGGCACTTACACAACCCTACAGGCCCCTAAGGAAATCTACGGGACTCCACAGGCCCCTAGGGAAGCCTACAGATTTCGACGGAACCCTACGAGCCCCTCTGGAACCCTACAGAATACTCCAGGACCCAACAGCACTCTACAAGACCCTTAGCAACACAACGGAACCTCACTAAAACCCTATGGGCTCCTACAGAACACTGCAGGTGCCTATGGAACCCTACAGACCCCTACGGAACACTACCAGCCGCTACGGAAACCTATGGCCCCTACGGAACTCTACGGAACCTGACAGAAACACTGTGCGCCCCTACAGGCCCTTGCGGGCACTTGCAGAACTCTGCAGGAACCCATGGAACTTTATGGAACCCTACCAGCCCCTACGGAAGCCTAAAGACCCTTGCAGGCAGTTACGGAACGGTACAGGGCCCTAGGGAACTTTACCAGCCACTACGGAACTCTACGGGCCCCTATGGAACCCTGCAGAACCCTCCAGAACCTTACAGAATCCCACGGATTCCTACAGACTCCTGCGGGCACTTACTCAACCCTAGAGGACCCTACGGAACACTGCCAGCCCCTATGGAAGGAACCCTACGGGCCCCTACAGAACACTACTGGCTCCTGCGGTACTCTACAGGCCTCTAGGGAACCTACGAAGCTCTACGGAGCCCTATGGATCCTTACGGAACAGTACGGGCCCCTTCAGACCTCTGCGGGCGCTTACGGAAACCTACAGGACCCTACGGAACTGTACGAGACTCTACAGGCCCCTAGGGAACACCACAGGCCCCTACGGAACCCTACACAACCCTCTGGAAACTTATGGCACCCTACAAGCTCCTACCAACCCCTGCGGGCACTTACACAACCCTACAGGCCCCTACGGAAATCTTCGGGACTCCACGGGCCCCTAGGGAAGCCTACAGATTTCGACGGAAACCTACGAGCCCCTCTGGAACCCTACAGAATACTCCAGGACCCGACAGCACTCTACAAGACCCTTAGCAACACAACGGAACCTCACTAAAACCCTATGGGCTCCTACAGAACACTGCAGGTGCCTACGGAACCCTACAGACCCCTACGGAATACTACCAGCCGCTACGGAAACCTATGGCCCCTACGGAACTCTACGGAACCTGACAGAAACACTGTGCGCCCCTACAGGCCCTTGCGGGCACTTGCAGAACTCTGCAGGAACCCATGGAACTTTATGGAACCCTACCAGCCCCTACGGAAGCCTAAAGACCCTTGCAGGCAGTTACGGAACGGTACAGGGCCCTAGGGAACTTTACCAGCCACTACGGAACTCTACGGGCCCCTATGGAACCCTGCAGAACCCTCCAGAACCTTACAGAATCCCACGGATTCCTACAGACTCCTGCGGGCACTTACTCAACCCTAGAGGACCCTACGGAACACTGCCAGCCCCTATGGAAGGAACCCTACGGGCCCCTACAGAACACTACTGGCTCCTGCGGTACTCTACAGGCCTCTAGGGAACCTACGAAGCTCTACGGAGCCCTATGGATCCTTACGGAACAGTACGGGCCCCTTCAGACCTCTGCGGGCGCTTATGGAAACCTACAGGACCCTACGGAACTGTACGAGACTCTACAGGCCCCTAGGGAACACCACAGGCCCCTACGGAACCGTACGAGACTCTACAGGCCCCTAGGGAACACCACAGGCCCCTACGGAACCCTACACAACCCTCTGGAAACTTATGGCACCCTACAAGCTCCTACCAACCCCTGCGGGCACTTACACAACCCTACAGGCCCCTAAGGAAATCTACGGGACTCCACAGGCCCCTAGGGAAGCCTACAGATTTCGACGGAACCCTACGAGCCCCTCTGGAACCCTACAGAATACTCCAGGACCCAACAGCACTCTACAAGACCCTTAGCAACACAACGGAACCTCACTAAAACCCTATGGGCTCCTACAGAACACTGCAGGTGCCTATGGAACCCTACAGACCCCTACGGAACACTACCAGCCGCTACGGAAACCTATGGCCCCTACGGAACTCTACGGAACCTGACAGAAACACTGTGCGCCCCTACAGGCCCTTGCGGGCACTTGCAGAACTCTGCAGGAACCCATGGAACTTTATGGAACCCTACCAGCCCCTACGGAAGCCTAAAGACCCTTGCAGGCAGTTACGGAACGGTACAGGGCCCTAGGGAACTTTACCAGCCACTACGGAACTCTACGGGCCCCTATGGAACCCTGCAGAACCCTCCAGAACCTTACAGAATCCCACGGATTCCTACAGACTCCTGCGGGCACTTACTCAACCCTAGAGGACCCTACGGAACACTGCCAGCCCCTATGGAAGGAACCCTACGGGCCCCTACAGAACACTACTGGCTCCTGCGGTACTCTACAGGCCTCTAGGGAACCTACGAAGCTCTACGGAGCCCTATGGATCCTTACGGAACAGTACGGGCCCCTTCAGACCTCTGCGGGCGCTTATGGAAACCTACAGGACCCTACGGAACTGTACGAGACTCTACAGGCCCCTAGGGAACACCACAGGCCCCTACGGAACCCTACACAACCCTCTGGAAACTTATGGCACCCTACAAGCTCCTACCAACCCCTGCGGGCACTTACACAACCCTACAGGCCCCTACAGAAATCTACGGGACTCCACGGGCCCCTAGGGAAGCCTACAGATTTCGACGGAAACCTACGAGCCCCTCTGGAACCCTACAGAATACTCCAGGACCCGACAGCACTCTACAAGACCCTTAGCAACACAACGGAACCTCACTAAAACCCTATGGGCTCCTACAGAACACTGCAGGTGCCTACGGAACCCTACAGACCCCTACGGAATACTACCAGCCGCTACGGAAACCTATGGCCCCTACGGAACTCTACGGAACCTGACAGAAACACTGTGCGCCCCTACAGGCCCTTGCGGGCACTTGCAGAACTCTGCAGGAACCCATGGAACTTTATGGAACCCTACCAGCCCCTACGGAAGCCTAAAGACCCTTGCAGGCAGTTACGGAACGGTACAGGGCCCTAGGGAACTTTACCAGCCACTACGGAACTCTACGGGCCCCTATGGAACCCTGCAGAACCCTCCAGAACCTTACAGAATCCCACGGATTCCTACAGACTCCTGCGGGCACTTACTCAACCCTAGAGGACCCTACGGAACACTGCCAGCCCCTATGGAAGGAACCCTACGGGCCCCTACAGAACACTACTGGCTCCTGCGGTACTCTACAGGCCTCTAGGGAACCTACGAAGCTCTACGGAGCCCTATGGATCCTTACGGAACAGTACGGGCCCCTTCAGACCTCTGTGGGCGCTTATGGAAACCTACAGGACCCTACGGAACTGTACGAGACTCTACAGGCCCCTAGGGAACACCACAGGCCCCTACGGAACCGTACGAGACTCTACAGGCCCCTAGGGAACACCACAGGCCCCTACGGAACCCTACACAACCCTCTGGAAACTTATGGCACCCTACAAGCTCCTACCAACCCCTGCGGGCACTTACACAACCCTACAGGCCCCTAAGGAAATCTACGGGACTCCACAGGCCCCTAGGGAAGCCTACAGATTTCGACGGAACCCTACGAGCCCCTCTGGAACCCTACAGAATACTCCAGGACCCAACAGCACTCTACAAGACCCTTAGCAACACAACGGAACCTCACTAAAACCCTATGGGCTCCTACAGAACACTGCAGGTGCCTATGGAACCCTACAGACCCCTACGGAACACTACCAGCCGCTACGGAAACCTATGGCCCCTACGGAACTCTACGGAACCTGACAGAAACACTGTGCGCCCCTACAGGCCCTTGCGGGCACTTGCAGAACTCTGCAGGAACCCATGGAACTTTATGGAACCCTACCAGCCCCTACGGAAGCCTAAAGACCCTTGCAGGCAGTTACGGAACGGTACAGGGCCCTAGGGAACTTTACCAGCCACTACGGAACTCTACGGGCCCCTATGGAACCCTGCAGAACCCTCCAGAACCTTACAGAATCCCACGGATTCCTACAGACTCCTGCGGGCACTTACTCAACCCTAGAGGACCCTACGGAACACTGCCAGCCCCTATGGAAGGAACCCTACGGGCCCCTACAGAACACTACTGGCTCCTGCGGTACTCTACAGGCCTCTAGGGAACCTACGAAGCTCTACGGAGCCCTATGGATCCTTACGGAACAGTACGGGCCCCTTCAGACCTCTGCGGGCGCTTACGGAAACCTACAGGACCCTACGGAACTGTACGAGACTCTACAGGCCCCTAGGGAACACCACAGGCCCCTACGGAACCCTACACAACCCTCTGGAAACTTATGGCACCCTACAAGCTCCTACCAACCCCTGCGGGCACTTACACAACCCTACAGGCCCCTACGGAAATCTTCGGGACTCCACGGGCCCCTAGGGAAGCCTACAGATTTCGACGGAAACCTACGAGCCCCTCTGGAACCCTACAGAATACTCCAGGACCCGACAGCACTCTACAAGACCCTTAGCAACACAACGGAACCTCACTAAAACCCTATGGGCTCCTACAGAACACTGCAGGTGCCTACGGAACCCTACAGACCCCTACGGAATACTACCAGCCGCTACGGAAACCTATGGCCCCTACGGAACTCTACGGAACCTGACAGAAACACTGTGCGCCCCTACAGGCCCTTGCGGGCACTTGCAGAACTCTGCAGGAACCCATGGAACTTTATGGAACCCTACCAGCCCCTACGGAAGCCTAAAGACCCTTGCAGGCAGTTACGGAACGGTACAGGGCCCTAGGGAACTTTACCAGCCACTACGGAACTCTACGGGCCCCTATGGAACCCTGCAGAACCCTCCAGAACCTTACAGAATCCCACGGATTCCTACAGACTCCTGCGGGCACTTACTCAACCCTAGAGGACCCTACGGAACACTGCCAGCCCCTATGGAAGGAACCCTACGGGCCCCTACAGAACACTACTGGCTCCTGCGGTACTCTACAGGCCTCTAGGGAACCTACGAAGCTCTACGGAGCCCTATGGATCCTTACGGAACAGTACGGGCCCCTTCAGACCTCTGCGGGCGCTTATGGAAACCTACAGGACCCTACGGAACTGTACGAGACTCTACAGGCCCCTAGGGAACACCACAGGCCCCTACGGAACCCTACACAACCCTCTGGAAACTTATGGCACCCTACAAGCTCCTACCAACCCCTGCGGGCACTTACACAACCCTACAGGCCCCTACGGAAATCTTCGGGACTCCACGGGCCCCTAGGGAAGCCTACAGATTTCGACGGAAACCTACGAGCCCCTCTGGAACCCTACAGAATACTCCAGGACCCGACAGCACTCTACAAGACCCTTAGCAACACAACGGAACCTCACTAAAACCCTATGGGCTCCTACAGAACACTGCAGGTGCCTATGGAACCCTACAGACCCCTACGGAATACTACCAGCCGCTACGGAAACCTATGGCCCCTACGGAACTCTACGGAACCTGACAGAAACACTGTGCGCCCCTACAGGCCCTTGCGGGCACTTGCAGAACTCTGCAGGAACCCATGGAACTTTATGGAACCCTACCAGCCCCTACGGAAGCCTAAAGACCCTTGCAGGCAGTTACGGAACGGTACAGGGCCCTAGGGAACTTTACCAGCCACTACGGAACTCTACGGGCCCCTATGGAACCCTGCAGAACCCTCCAGAACCTTACAGAATCCCACGGATTCCTACAGACTCCTGCGGGCACTTACTCAACCCTAGAGGACCCTACGGAACACTGCCAGCCCCTATGGAAGGAACCCTACGGGGCCCTACAGAACACTACTGGCTCCTGCGGTACTCTACAGGCCTCTAGGGAACCTACGAAGCTCTACGGAGCCCTATGGATCCTTACGGAACAGTACGGGCCCCTTCAGACCTCTGCGGGCGCTTATGGAAACCTACAGGACCCTACGGAACTGTACGAGACTCTACAGGCCCCTAGGGAACACCACAGGCCCCTACGGAACCGTACGAGACTCTACAGGCCCCTAGGGAACACCACAGGCCCCTACGGAACCCTACACAACCCTCTGGAAACTTATGGCACCCTACAAGCTCCTACCAACCCCTGCGGGCACTTACACAACCCTACAGGCCCCTAAGGAAATCTACGGGACTCCACAGGCCCCTAGGGAAGCCTACAGATTTCGACGGAACCCTACGAGCCCCTCTGGAACCCTACAGAATACTCCAGGACCCAACAGCACTCTACAAGACCCTTAGCAACACAACGGAACCTCACTAAAACCCTATGGGCTCCTACAGAACACTGCAGGTGCCTATGGAACCCTACAGACCCCTACGGAACACTACCAGCCGCTACGGAAACCTATGGCCCCTACGGAACTCTACGGAACCTGACAGAAACACTGTGCGCCCCTACAGGCCCTTGCGGGCACTTGCAGAACTCTGCAGGAACCCATGGAACTTTATGGAACCCTACCAGCCCCTACGGAAGCCTAAAGACCCTTGCAGGCAGTTACGGAACGGTACAGGGCCCTAGGGAACTTTACCAGCCACTACGGAACTCTACGGGCCCCTATGGAACCCTGCAGAACCCTCCAGAACCTTACAGAATCCCACGGATTCCTACAGACTCCTGCGGGCACTTACTCAACCCTAGAGGACCCTACGGAACACTGCCAGCCCCTATGGAAGGAACCCTACGGGCCCCTACAGAACACTACTGGCTCCTGCGGTACTCTACAGGCCTCTAGGGAACCTACGAAGCTCTATGGAGCCCTATGGATCCTTACGGAACAGTACGGGCCCCTTCAGACCTCTGCGGGCGCTTATGGAAACCTACAGGACCCTACGGAACTGTACGAGACTCTACAGGCCCCTAGGGAACACCACAGGCCCCTACGGAACCCTACACAACCCTCTGGAAACTTATGGCACCCTACAAGCTCCTACCAACCCCTGCGGGCACTTACACAACCCTACAGGCCCCTACGGAAATCTTCGGGACTCCACGGGCCCCTAGGGAAGCCTACAGATTTCGACGGAAACCTACGAGCCCCTCTGGAACCCTACAGAATACTCCAGGACCCGACAGCACTCTACAAGACCCTTAGCAACACAACGGAACCTCACTAAAACCCTATGGGCTCCTACAGAACACTGCAGGTGCCTATGGAACCCTACAGACCCCTACGGAATACTACCAGCCGCTACGGAAACCTATGGCCCCTACGGAACTCTACGGAACCTGACAGAAACACTGTGCGCCCCTACAGGCCCTTGCGGGCACTTGCAGAACTCTGCAGGAACCCATGGAACTTTATGGAACCCTACCAGCCCCTACGGAAGCCTAAAGACCCTTGCAGGCAGTTACGGAACGGTACAGGGCCCTAGGGAACTTTACCAGCCACTACGGAACTCTACGGGCCCCTATGGAACCCTGCAGAACCCTCCAGAACCTTACAGAATCCCACGGATTCCTACAGACTCCTGCGGGCACTTACTCAACCCTAGAGGACCCTACGGAACACTGCCAGCCCCTATGGAAGGAACCCTACGGGGCCCTACAGAACACTACTGGCTCCTGCGGTACTCTACAGGCCTCTAGGGAACCTACGAAGCTCTACGGAGCCCTATGGATCCTTACGGAACAGTACGGGCCCCTTCAGACCTCTGCGGGCGCTTATGGAAACCTACAGGACCCTACGGAACTGTACGAGACTCTACAGGCCCCTAGGGAACACCACAGGCCCCTACGGAACCGTACGAGACTCTACAGGCCCCTAGGGAACACCACAGGCCCCTACGGAACCCTACACAACCCTCTGGAAACTTATGGCACCCTACAAGCTCCTACCAACCCCTGCGGGCACTTACACAACCCTACAGGCCCCTAAGGAAATCTACGGGACTCCACAGGCCCCTAGGGAAGCCTACAGATTTCGACGGAACCCTACGAGCCCCTCTGGAACCCTACAGAATACTCCAGGACCCAACAGCACTCTACAAGACCCTTAGCAACACAACGGAACCTCACTAAAACCCTATGGGCTCCTACAGAACACTGCAGGTGCCTATGGAACCCTACAGACCCCTACGGAACACTACCAGCCGCTACGGAAACCTATGGCCCCTACGGAACTCTACGGAACCTGACAGAAACACTGTGCGCCCCTACAGGCCCTTGCGGGCACTTGCAGAACTCTGCAGGAACCCATGGAACTTTATGGAACCCTACCAGCCCCTACGGAAGCCTAAAGACCCTTGCAGGCAGTTACGGAACGGTACAGGGCCCTAGGGAACTTTACCAGCCACTACGGAACTCTACGGGCCCCTATGGAACCCTGCAGAACCCTCCAGAACCTTACAGAATCCCACGGATTCCTACAGACTCCTGCGGGCACTTACTCAACCCTAGAGGACCCTACGGAACACTGCCAGCCCCTATGGAAGGAACCCTACGGGCCCCTACAGAACACTACTGGCTCCTGCGGTACTCTACAGGCCTCTAGGGAACCTACGAAGCTCTACGGAGCCCTATGGATCCTTACGGAACAGTACGGGCCCCTTCAGACCTCTGCGGGCGCTTATGGAAACCTACAGGACCCTACGGAACTGTACGAGACTCTACAGGCCCCTAGGGAACACCACAGGCCCCTACGGAACCCTACACAACCATGCGGAAACTTATGGCACCCTACAAGCTCCTACCAACCCCTGCGGGCACTTACACAACCCTACAGGCCCCTACGGAAATCTACGGGACTCCACGGGCCCCTAGGGAAGCCTACAGATTTCGACGGAAACCTACGAGCCCTTCTGGAACCCTACAGAATACTCCAGGACCCGACAGCACTCTACAAGACCCTTAGCAACACAACGGAACCTCACTAAAACCCTATGGGCTCCTACAGAACACTGCAGGTGCCTACGGAACCCTACAGACCCCTACGGAATACTACCAGCCGCTACGGAAACCTATGGCCCCTACGGAACTCTACGGAACCTGACAGAAACACTGTGCGCCCCTACAGGCCCTTGCGGGCACTTGCAGAACTCTGCAGGAACCCATGGAACTTTATGGAACCCTACCAGCCCCTACGGAAGCCTAAAGACCCTTGCAGGCAGTTACGGAACGGTACAGGGCCCTAGGGAACTTTACCAGCCACTACGGAACTCTACGGGCCCCTATGGAACCCTGCAGAACCCTCCAGAACCTTACAGAATCCCACGGATTCCTACAGACTCCTGCGGGCACTTACTCAACCCTAGAGGACCCTACGGAACACTGCCAGCCCCTATGGAAGGAACCCTACGGGCCCCTACAGAACACTACTGGCTCCTGCGGTACTCTACAGGCCTCTAGGGAACCTACGAAGCTCTACGGAGCCCTATGGATCCTTACGGAACAGTACGGGCCCCTTCAGACCTCTGCGGGCGCTTATGGAAACCTACAGGACCCTACGGAACTGTACGAGACTCTACAGGCCCCTAGGGAACACCACAGGCCCCTACGGAACCGTACGAGACTCTACAGGCCCCTAGGGAACACCACAGGCCCCTACGGAACCCTACACAACCATGCGGAAACTTATGGCACCCTACCAGCTCCTACCAACCCCTGCGGGCACTTACACAACCCTACAGGCCCCTAAGGAAATCTACGGGACTCCACAGGCCCCTAGGGAAGCCTACAGATTTCGACGGAACCCTACGAGCCCCTCTGGAACCCTACAGAATACTCCAGGACCCAACAGCACTTTACAAGACCCTTAGCAACACAACGGAACCTCACTAAAACCCTATGGGCTCCTACAGAACACTGCAGGTGCCTACGGAACCCTACAGACCCCTACGGAACACTACCAGCCGCTACGGAAACCTATGGCCCCTACGGAACTCTACGGAACCTGACAGAAACACTGTGCGCCCCTACAGGCCCTTGCGGGCACTTGCAGAACTCTGCAGGAACCCATGGAACTTTATGGAACCCTACCAGCCCCTACGGAAGCCTAAAGACCCTTGCAGGCAGTTACGGAACGGTACAGGGCCCTAGGGAACTTTACCAGCCACTACGGAACTCTACGGGCCCCTATGGAACCCTGCAGAACCCTCCAGAACCTTACAGAATCCCACGGATTCCTACAGACTCCTGCGGGCACTTACTCAACCCTAGAGGACCCTACGGAACACTGCCAGCCCCTATGGAAGGAACCCTACGGGGCCCTACAGAACACTACTGGCTCCTGCGGTACTCTACAGGCCTCTAGGGAACCTACGAAGCTCTACGGAGCCCTATGGATCCTTACGGAACAGTACGGGCCCCTTCAGACCTCTGCGGGCGCTTATGGAAACCTACAGGACCCTACGGAACTGTACGAGACTCTACAGGCCCCTAGGGAACACCACAGGCCCCTACGGAACCGTACGAGACTCTACAGGCCCCTAGGGAACACCACAGGCCCCTACGGAACCCTACACAACCATGCGGAAACTTATGGCACCCTACAAGCTCCTACCAACCCCTGCGGGCACTTACACAACCCTACAGGCCCCTAAGGAAATCTACGGGACTCCACGGGCCCCTAGGGAAGCCTACAGATTTCGACGGAAACCTACGAGCCCCTCTGGAACCCTACAGAATACTCCAGGACCCGACAGCACTCTACAAGACCCTTAGCAACACAACGGAACCTCACTAAAACCCTATGGGCTCCTACAGAACACTGCAGGTGCCTACGGAACCCTACAGACCCCTACGGAATACTACCAGCCGCTACGGAAACCTATGGCCCCTACGGAACTCTACGGAACCTGACAGAAACACTGTGCGCCCCTACAGGCCCTTGCGGGCACTTGCAGAACTCTGCAGGAACCCATGGAACTTTATGGAACCCTACCAGCCCCTACGGAAGCCTAAAGACCCTTGCAGGCAGTTACGGAACGGTACAGGGCCCTAGGGAACTTTACCAGCCACTACGGAACTCTACGGGCCCCTATGGAACCCTGCAGAACCCTCCAGAACCTTACAGAATCCCACGGATTCCTACAGACTCCTGCGGGCACTTACTCAACCCTAGAGGACCCTACGGAACACTGCCAGCCCCTATGGAAGGAACCCTACGGGCCCCTACAGAACACTACTGGCTCCTGCGGTACTCTACAGGCCTCTAGGGAACCTACGAAGCTCTACGGAGCCCTATGGATCCTTACGGAACAGTACGGGCCCCTTCAGACCTCTGCGGGCGCTTATGGAAACCTACAGGACCCTACGGAACTGTACGAGACTCTACAGGCCCCTAGGGAACACCACAGGCCCCTACGGAACCGTACGAGACTCTACAGGCCCCTAGGGAACACCACAGGCCCCTACGGAACCCTACACAACCATGCGGAAACTTATGGCACCCTACAAGCTCCTACCAACCCCTGCGGGCACTTACACAACCCTACAGGCCCCTAAGGAAATCTACGGGACTCCACAGGCCCCTAGGGAAGCCTACAGATTTCGACGGAACCCTACGAGCCCCTCTGGAACCCTACAGAATACTCCAGGACCCGACAGCACTCTACAAGACCCTTAGCAACACAACGGAACCTCACTAAAACCCTATGGGCTCCTACAGAACACTGCAGGTGCCTATGGAACCCTACAGACCCCTACGGAACACTACCAGCCGCTACGGAAACCTATGGCCCCTACGGAACTCTACGGAACCTGACAGAAACACTGTGGGCCCCTACAGGCCCTTGCGGGCACTTGCAGAACTCTGCAGGAACCCATGGAACTTTATGGAACCCTACCAGCCCCTACGGAAGCCTAAAGACCCTTGCAGGCAGTTACGGAACGGTACAGGGCCCTAGGGAACTTTACCAGCCACTACGGAACTCTACGGGCCCCTACGGAACCCTGCAGAACCCTCCAGAACCTTACAGAATCCCACGGATTCCTACAGACTCCTGCGGGCACTTACTCAACCCTAGAGGACCCTACGGAACACTGCCAGCCCCTATGGAAGGAACCCTACGGGCCCCTACAGAACACTACTGGCTCCTGCGGTACTCTACAGGCCTCTAGGGAACCTACGAAGCTCTACGGAGCCCTATGGATCCTTACGGAACAGTACGGGCCCCTTCAGACCTCTGCGGGCGCTTATGGAAACCTACAGGACCCTACGGAACTGTACGAGACTCTACAGGCCCCTAGGGAACACCACAGGCCCCTACGGAACCCTACACAACCCTCTGGAAACTTATGGCACCCTACAAGCTCCTACCAACCCCTGCGGGCACTTACACAACCCTACAGGCCCCTACGGAAATCTACGGGACTCCACGGGCCCCTAGGGAAGCCTACAGATTTCGACGGAAACCTACGAGCCCCTCTGGAACCCTACAGAATACTCCAGGACCCGACAGCACTCTACAAGACCCTTAGCAACACAACGGAACCTCACTAAAACCCTATGGGCTCCTACAGAACACTGCAGGTGCCTATGGAACCCTACAGACCCCTACGGAACACTACCAGCCGCTACGGAAACCTATGGCCCCTACGGAACTCTACGGAACCTGACAGAAACACTGTGCGCCCCTACAGGCCCTTGCGGGCACTTGCAGAACTCTGCAGGAACCCATGGAACTTTATGGAACCCTACCAGCCCCTACGGAAGCCTAAAGACCCTTGCAGGCAGTTACGGAACGGTACAGGGCCCTAGGGAACTTTACCAGCCACTACAAAACTCTACGGGCCCCTACGGAACCCTGCAGAACCCTCCAGAACCTTACAGAATCCCACGGATTCCTACAGACTCCTGCGGGCACTTACTCAACCCTAGAGGACCCTACGGAACACTGCCAGCCCCTATGGAAGGAACCCTACGGGGCCCTACAGAACACTACTGGCTCCTGCGGTACTCTACAGGCCTCTAGGGAACCTACGAAGCTCTACGGAGCCCTATGGATCCTTACGGAACAGTACGGGCCCCTTCAGACCTCTGCGGGCGCTTATGGAAACCTACAGGACCCTACGGAACTGTACGAGACTCTACAGGCCCCTAGGGAACACCACAGGCCCCTACGGAACCCTACACAACCATGCGGAAACTTATGGCACCCTACAAGCTCCTACCAACCCCTGCGGGCACTTACACAACCCTACAGGCCCCTACGGAAATCTACGGGACTCCACGGGCCCCTAGGGAAGCCTACAGATTTCGACGGAAACCTACGAGCCCCTCTGGAACCCTACAGAATACTCCAGGACCCGACAGCACTCTACAAGACCCTTAGCAACACAACGGAACCTCACTAAAACCCTATGGGCTCCTACAGAACACTGCAGGTGCCTACGGAACCCTACAGACCCCTACGGAACACTACCAGCCGCTACGGAAACCTATGGCCCCTACGGAACTCTACGGAACCTGACAGAAACACTGTGCGCCCCCACAGGCCCTTGCGGGCACTTGCAGAACTCTGCAGGAACCCATGGAACTTTATGGAACCCTACCAGCCCCTACGGAAGCCTAAAGACCCTTGCAGGCAGTTACGGAACGGTACAGGGCCCTAGGGAACTTTACCAGCCACTACGGAACTCTACGGGCCCCTACGGAACCCTGCAGAACCCTCCAGAACCTTACAGAATCCCACGGATTCCTACAGACTCCTGCGGGCACTTACTCAACCCTAGAGGACCCTACGGAACACTGCCAGCCCCTATGGAAGGAACCCTATGGGCCCCTACAGAACACTACTGGCTCCTGCGGTACTCTACAGGCCTCTAGGGAACCTACGAAGCTCTACGGAGCCCTATGGATCCTTACGGAACAGTACGGGCCCCTTCAGACCTCTGCGGGCGCTTATGGAAACCTACAGGACCCTACGGAACTGTACGAGACTCTACAGGCCCCTAGGGAACACCACAGGCCCCTACGGAACCGTACGAGACTCTACAGGCCCCTAGGGAACACCACAGGCCCCTACGGAACCCTACACAACCATGCGGAAACTTATGGAACCCTACAAGCTCCTACCAACCCCTGCGGGCACTTACACAACCCTACAGGCCCCTAAGGAAATCTACGGGACTCCACAGGCCCCCTAGGGAAGCCTACAGATTTCGACGGAACCCTACGAGCCCCTCTGGAACCCTACAGAATACTCCAGGACCCGACAGCACTCTACAAGACCCTTAGCAACACAACGGAACCTCACTAAAACCCTATGGGCTCCTACAGAACACTGCAGGTGCCTATGGAACCCTACAGACCCCTACGGAACACTACCAGCCGCTACGGAAACCTATGGCCCCTACGGAACTCTACGGAACCTGACAGAAACACTGTGCGCCCCTACAGGCCCTTGCGGGCACTTGCAGAACTCTGCAGGAACCCATGGAACTTTATGGAACCCTACCAGCCCCTACGGAAGCCTAAAGACCCTTGCAGGCAGTTACGGAACGGTACAGGGCCCTAGGGAACTTTACCAGCCACTACGGAACTCTACGGGCCCCTACGGAACCCTGCAGAACCCTCCAGAACCTTACAGAATCCCACGGATTCCTACAGACTCCTGCGGGCACTTACTCAACCCTAGAGGACCCTACGGAACACTGCCAGCCCCTATGGAAGGAACCCTACGGGCCCCTACAGAACACTACTGGCTCCTGCGGTACTCTACAGGCCTCTAGGGAACCTACGAAGCTCTACGGAGCCCTATGGATCCTTACGGAACAGTACGGGCCCCTTCAGACCTCTGCGGGCGCTTATGGAAACCTACAGGACCCTACGGAACCGTACGAGACTCTACAGGCCCCTAGGGAACACCACAGGCCCCTACGGAACCCTACACAACCCTCTGGAAACTTATGGCACCCTACAAGCTCCTACCAACCCCTGCGGGCACTTACACAACCCTACAGGCCCCTACGGAAATCTACGGGACTCCACGGGCCCCTAGGGAAGCCTACAGATTTTGACGGAACCCTACGAGCCCCTCTGGAACCCTACAGAATACTCCAGGACCCAACAGCACTCTACAAGACCCTTAGCAACACAACGGAACCTCACTAAAACCCTATGGGCTCCTACAGAACACTGCAGGTGCCTACGGAACCCTACAGACCCCTACGGAACACTACCAGCCGCTACGGAAACCTATGGCCCCTACGGAACTCTACGGAACCTGACAGAAACACTGTGCGCCCCCACAGGCCCTTGCGGGCACTTGCAGAACTCTGCAGGAACCCACGGAACTTTATGGAACCCTACCAGCCCCTACGGAAGCCTAAAGACCCTTGCAGGCAGTTATGGAACGGTACAGGGCCCTACGGAACTTTACCAGCCACTACGGAACTCTACGGGCCCCTACGGAACCCTGCAGAACCCTCCAGAACCTTACAGAATCCCACGGATTCCTACAGACTCCTGCGGGCACTTACTCAACCCTAGAGGACCCTACGGAACACTGCCAGCCCCTATGGAAGGAACCCTACGGGCCCCTACAGAACACTACTGGCTCCTGCGGTACTCTACAGGCCTCTAGGGAACCTACGAAGCTCTACGGAGCCCTATGGATCCTTACGGAACAGTACGGGCCCCTTCAGACCTCTGTGGGCGCTTATGGAAACCTACAGGACCCTACGGAACTGTACGAGACTCTACAGGCCCCTAGGGAACACCACAGGCCCCTACGGTACCCTACACAACCATGCGGAAACTTATGGAACCCTACAAGCTCCTACCAACCCCTGCGGGCACTTACACAACCCTACAGGCCCCTACGGAAATCTACGGGACTCCACGGGCCCCTAGGGAAGCCTACAGATTTTGACGGAACCCTACGAGCCCCTCTGGAACCCTACAGAATACTCCAGGACCCGACAGCACTCTACAAGACCCTTAGCGACACAACAGAACCTCACTAAAACCCTATGGGCTCCTACAGAACACTGCAGGTGCCTATGGAACCCTACAGACCCCTACGGAATACTACCAGCCGCTACGGAAACCTATGGCCCCTACGGAACTCTACGGAACCTGACAGTAACACTGTGGGCCCCTACAGGCCCTTGCGGGCACTTGCAGAACTCTGCAGGAACCCACCGAACTTTATGGAACCCTACCAGCCCCTACGGAAGCCTAAAGACCCTTGCAGGCAGTTATGGAACGGTACAGGGCCCTAGGGAACTTTACCAGCCACTACGGAACTCTACGGGCCCCTACGGAACCCTGCAGAACCCTCCAGAACCTTACAGAATCCCACAGACTCCTGCGGGCACTTACACAACCCTAGAGGACCCTACGGAACACTGCCAGCCCCTACAAAAGGAACCCTACGGGCCCCTACAGAACACTACTGGCTCCTGCGGTACTCTACAGGCCTCTAGGGAACCTACAAAGCTCTACGGAGCCCTATGGATCCTTACGGAACAGTACGGGCCCCTTCAGACCTCTGCGGGCGCTTATGGAAACCTACAGGACCCTACGGAACTGTACGAGACTCTACAGGCCCCTAGGGAACACCACAGGCCCCTACGGAACCCTACACAACCATGCGGAAACTTATGGCACCCTACAAGCTCCTACCAACCCCTGCGGGCACTTACACAACCCTACAGGCCCCTAAGGAAATCTACGGGACTCTACGGGCCCCTAGGGAAGCCTACAGATTTCGACGGAACCCTACGAGCCCCTCTGGAACCCTACAGAGTCCCAAGCTCTGGAACCCTAGTCCGAGCTCGGCGTTGTACCAGCGTGCGCCTCTGCGTGTTGCTGCGCGTCCTCCCGACTACGCCGATCCTTCACCCCGCTCTTCGGGGTGTCGTCAGGCGCTCTCCTGAGCAAGCCGCGCTACCACCGTGCACCTCCGGGTGTCGCTGCGCGTCCTCACGACCACGCCGATCCTTCACCCCGCTCTTCGGGCTGCCGCCGGGCACTGTCCAAGCTTGCCCTTGTACCAGCGTGCACCTCTGCGTGTCGCTGCGCGTCCTCCCGACCACGCCGATTCATCACCCCGCTCTTCAGGGTGATGCGGGGCTCTCCCGAGCTCGCCGCGCTACTACCGTGCTCCTCTGGGTGTCGCAGTGCGCCTCCCGACCACGCCGTATATACACCCCGCTCGGCAGGGTGCCTCCGGGCGCTCTGCCGAGCTTGCTGCCCTACCGCTCTGCGCCTCCGGGTGTCGCTGCGCGTCCTCCCAACCCCGACGCACCCTCATCCCGACCCTCCGGGTGCCGACGGGTGCCAACTCGATCCCGCCGAGCCTTAACCCACCCCTCGGGATGGTGACGGGCGCACGTCCCACCTGCCCGAGCTGCTCCCCCCGCCCTTCGGGGTGCCGACGAGTCCTCGTCCGACTCGCCCGTGCCCTCACCCCGCTCCTCGGGGTGCCGCCGGGCACTGTCCGAGCTTGCCGCTGTACCAGCGTGCGCCTCCGGGTGTCGCTGCGTGTCCTCTCGACCCTGACGCACCCTCACCTCGCTCTTCAGAATGCCGACGGGCGCTGTCCGAGCTCGTCGCGCTACCACCCTGCTCCTCCGGATGTCACTGCGCCTCCTCCCGACCCGACGCACGTTCATCCTGCTCATCGGGGTGCCGCCGGGCGTGCTCCCGAGCTTGCTGTGCTACCACCCTGCGCCTCCGGGTGACGCTGCGCGTCCTCCCGACCCGACGCACGCTCATCTCGCCCTTCGGGTTGCCGCCAGGCGCTCTCCCGAGCTCGCATGCGCTACCACCCTGCGCCTCCGGGTGTCGCTGCGCCTCCTCCCGACCACGCCGATCCTTCACCCCGCTCTTCGGGGTGCTGCGGGGCTCTCCTGAGCTCGCCGCGCTACCACCGTGAGCTTCCGGCTGTCGCTGCGCGTCCTCCCGACCCGGCGCATGCTCATCCCGTTCATCGGTTGCTGCCGAGCGCTCTCCCGATATGGCCGCTCCTTCACACCGCTCCTTGGGGTGCCGCCGGGGCTCTCCCGAGCTCGCCGCGCACAGGGGCAGGGTGTCCCTGTGCACAGATCGATCCCGCTGACGCAGGGGACGGCACTGGGCACCAGCAGGGTTCATCACAGAATCACAGAATGGTTAGAGTTGGAAGGGACCTTAAAAGATCATCGAGTTCCAGCCCCCCTGCCATCGGCAGGGACACCTCCACTAGAGCAGGTTGCTCAAAGCCCCATCCAGCCTGGCCTTGAACACTTCCAGGGATGGGGCATCCACAACTTCCCTGGGCAACCTGTTCCAGTGCCTCACCACCCTCACAGTAAAGAATTTCCTCCTAATACCTAATCTAAATCTCCCCTCTTTCAGTTTAAAACCATTACCCCTTGTCCTGTCACTACATCTCCTGACAAAGAGTCCCCCTCCGGCTCTCCTGTAGGCTCCCTTCAGATATTGGAAGGCTGCTATGAGGTCTCCCCGGAGCCTTCTCTTCTCCAGGCTGAACAACCCCAGCTCTCTCAGCCTGTCTTCATAGGGGAGGTGCTCCATCCCTCTGATCATCTTTGTGGCCCTCCTTATGGGCTGCTGGACACTTGGGGCCCCAACAGCAAAGCCTGAGCCCGACCGACCCCTGCTGTGATGCCATCAAAGCAGGCAGCAAACCTTCTGCTCCCCTTCCTGCTGGAGGAAAAGTGAAGGGAAGGGACGAGCCGGGATCAGGCCACACAGATGCAAAAGGCAAAATCTGGAAGGTTTGAACGTCTCCGTGCTCAGGGCTTTGCTTCTCCTCCTGCCTGGCTTTCCCCTGTGCCATGACCAGAGACGAAGCCCCAAGCAAAGCCCTCCTTGCCCTGCCGCCATTCCTGCTGCTGGCAGCAGCCCCAGCCCCTGGTGCCCACTCGGGGTGACCCGGGGAGTGGGCAGCGCAGGCTGTGGGGGGGAGGCTGCGGGGGGTTTTGGGGAGAGGGATGTGGGGAAGGGGCGCCCTGGGGCCTGTGGGCGCAGGGTCCCTGACCACAGTTGCTGTGGGGAGCCGTGGGTGCTGGCAGAGTCCCGAGGGGATGCGATGCTGTACGTTGTGGGGGGGGCAGGATGTGGGGAGCCGCGGGGGGCCGGGGCTGCAGGCATGGGACTGCCGCAGGTGCTCCTTCATTAGCTGTGGTCCCGCTGCCTCCTTCATTAGCTGCGGACATGGCCACTCATTAGCGGCAGCCAGGGCTGGGCGCCCTCCCCATGGAGGCGATGCGGAGTCACCTCTCTCCCTCCCTCCCTCCCTCCCTCCCGGATGCCTCGGTGCTGGGCGTCTGTCCCCGCTGGGTGCCGGCTGCCGGGGCTCAGCTGGCCGTGCCCCCCCTGCCTGTCCTGCCCCAAACCCTAATATGGGGTTTATATGGTGGTATGAATATATGTTTCTGGTCAGTGCCAAGAAATGGAGTGCAGAGAGGCTCTTGCTTATACCTATTGCTGTCACGACCAAGGTCGGCTGACTTTGTTATTTACCCCGTTGGAGGGTCGGGAACGGAAAAGCTGTGGCAAGGGTTAATAAGAGGTGGGGAAAGAAGAAGAAGGGAAGAGAAGGCTGAGGGGAGACCTTATCAATGCTTTTAAGTATCTGAAGGGTGGGTTGAAGGAGGAGGGAGCCAGACCCTTTTCAGTGGTTGCCAGTGAGAGGACGAGGGGCAACGGGCACAAGCTGGAACATAGGAGGTTCCACTCAAATATGAGAAGAAACTAGAAGAAACTTCTTTACGGTGAGGGTGACAGAGCACTGGAACAGGCTGCCCAGGGAGGTTGTGGAGTCCCCTTCTTTGGAGATTTTCAAGACCCGCCTGGATGCAATCCTGAGTAACATGCTCTGACATGCTTTGGGCAATCCTGCTTCAGCAGGGGAGTTGGACTAGATGATCTAGATCATTCCTACCTAGATGCAGGTAGGAATACCGAGAGGAATAAAAAAATATGCATGATTAACAAGTGGCTCAGAAACTGGTACCACCAACAAAATTTTGGGTTTTTTAATCTTGGGGAACTTTATACGGCACCAGGTCTCCTAGCAATGGATGGAATACCTCTTTCTCAGAGGGGGAAAAAGATACTGGCATGTGAGTTGGCAGGGCTTGTTGAAAGGGCTTTAAACTAGGCTCGAAGGGGGAAGGGGTTAAACACAAGTCCAGCAGAAATAAGCCTAAGGAGAGCCTTCAGCCTGCCATCTCACTTGAAGTGGGAGATGCTGTAAATACTGTAACAAAGGCATGGTCTTGCAGAGAGGGACCGAGATCCCCTGAGACAATAGGGGACAGAAGTGTATTTGGCACAAAACATGTTGGGAGATCAGTGGAGTGCCTCTCTAAGAAGGAGACACAGCCAGCAGACCGACTAAAGTGTCTCTACACCAACGCACGCAGCATGGGAAACAAACAGGAAGAGTTGGAAGCCATCCTGCTACAGGAAAGCTACGACATAGTAGCAATTACGGAAACTTGGTGGGATGAGTCCTACGACTGGCGTGTGGCCATTGATGGCTACAAACTATTCAGAAGGGACAGGAGAGGAAGAAGGGGTGGAGGTGTTGCCCTCTATGTGAAGAAATGGCTAGAGTGTGAAGAGTTGTTGCTAAAGAATAGCCATGAGCAGGTAGAAAGCTTGTGGGTAGGAATTAGAGATCGGGACAACAAAGGGAACCTTGTGGTAGGAGTCTACTACAGGCCTCCTGACCAGGCAGAGCCTGTCGACGATGCCTTCTTACTCCAGCTGGAAGAGGCATCACGATCACAGGCTCTCATCCTGCTGGGTGACTTTAACCACCCTGACATCTGTTGGAAAAGCAACACGGCTGGCTGCAGGCACTCCAGGAAGCTTCTAGAGTGCTTAGACGACAACTTCTTGAGACAAGAAATCACCAGCCCTACTCGAGGAGATGCATTGTTGGACTTGTTGGTCACAAATGCAAGTGAGGCCATCGGGGATATCAAAGTTGAAGGCAGTCTGGGCTGCAGTGATCATGCTCTAGTGCAGTTCACTCTCTTAAGAAGTTTGAAGCCCAAGAGGAACACCATCAGGACGCTAAATTTTAAGAAAGCAAACTTCCAACTCTTCAAGGAGTTAGTAAATAGGACCCCATGGGAAACTGCCCTTAGGGACAAGGGAGCAGAACAAAGCTGGCAGATCTTTAAGGATGCTCTCCATAGAGCACAAAAGATCTCAATCCCAACATGTAGGAAATTGGGTAAGGAAGGCAAGAAACCACCATGGTTGAGCCGGGACCTGCTGGTCAAACTAAGGGGTAAGATGGGGCTACACAGGAAATGGAAGAAGGGACAGGCAACCTGGGAAGAGTATAGGGATGTTGCCCGGCTGTGTAGGAATAAGGTCAGGGAGGCCAAGGCACAGCTAGAATTGGACTTGGCAAGGGACATAAAGAAAAACAAGAAAGGCTTCTACAGGTACATTAACCAGAAAAGGAAGGTTAAAGAAAATGTACCCCCCCTAAAGAGCAGCAATGGGGAACTTGTATCAATGGAGGAAGAGAAGGCAGAAGTTCTCAATAATTTTTTTGCCTCAGTCTTCACTGGCAACCCCTCTCCTCCTAGCTCTTGTATTGATGGCCCACAAGTTGAGGATCCAGGTGACAAAGTCTATCCCACTATAACTGAAGGCATGGTACGTGATCACCTAAGGAATCTAAAGACATACAAGTCCATGGGACCTGATGAAATCCATCCCAGAGTCCTGAAGGAACTGGCTGATGAAGTTGCAAAACCACTTTCCATGATATTCGAAAAGTCATGGCAGTCAGGTGAAGTCCCTGCAGACTGGAAGAAAGGAAACATCACACCCATTTTTAAAAAGGGAAGAAAGGAGGACCCTGGGAACTACCGACCTGTCAGCCTCACCTCTGTGCCTGGGAAGATCATGGAGCAGGCACATGGAGGACAGGGGGATGATTCAGGACAGCCAACATGGCTTAACTAGGGGCAAGTCCTGCCTGACTAACCTAGTGGCCTTCTATGATAAAGTGACTAGGTCAGTAGACAAGGGGCGACCTATGGATGTAATCTATCTGGACTTCTGTAAGGCCTTTGACACAGTTCCTCACAACATTCTACTTGCCAAATTGGAGGGATACGGATTTGATGGGTGGACGGTTCGGTGGATAAGGAATTGGCTGAATGGTCGCACCCAGAGGGTGGTACTCAATGGCTTTAAGTCCAGATGGAGAGCAGTGACAAGTGGTGTCCCTCAAGGGTCCGTCCTGGGACCAGTACTGTTTAACATTTTTATCAAAGACATAGACAGAGGGATTGACAGCACCATCAGCAAGTTTGCAGATGACACCAAGCTGCGTGGTGTTGTCGATACACCGGAGGGACGGGATGTCATTCAGGGGGACCTGGACAGGCTGGAGAGGTGGGCCCAGATGAACCTCATGAGGTTCAACAAAAGCAAGTGCAGGATTCTGCACCTGGGAAGAAACAATCCTCAGTATAAATACAGACTGGGGGATGAGGTATTAGAAAGCAGCCCTGAGGAAAGGGACTTGGGGGTGCTGATTGACGAGAAGCTGGACATGAGCAGGCAATGTGCTCTCGCAGCCCAAAAGGCCAATCACATCCTGGGCTGCATCAAAAGAAGTGTTGCCAGCAGATCCAGAGAGGTGATTCTGCCACTTTACTCTGCTCTGGCGAGACCTCACCTGGAGTACTGTGTGCAGGTCTGGAGCCCTCAATATAGAAAGGACACGGACCTGATGGAGCGGGTCCAGAGGAGGGCCACCAAAATGATCAGGGGGCTGGAGCACCTCTCCTATGAGGACAGACTGAGGGAGCTGGGGTTGTTTAGCTTGGAGAAAAGGAGGCTCCGGGGAGCCCTCATAGCGGCCTTCCAGTACCTGAGGGGGGCCTACAGGAAGGCTGGGGAGGGTCTGTTTACAAAGGCCTGCAGTGACAGGACGAGGGGCAATGGTTTTAAGCTGGAGAAGGGGAGATTTAGATTGGATATTAGGAAAAACTTCTTTACCATGAGGGTGGTGGAACACTGGAACAGGTTGCCCAGGGAGGTGGTTGAGGCCCCTTCCCTTGAGATATTCAAGGTGAAGCTCGACGAGGCCCTTGGCAACCTGGTCTAGTTGGGGGTGTCCCTGCTGACTGCGGGGAGGTCGGACTAGATGACCTTTGGAGGTCCCTTCCGGCCTGGACCAATCTATGAATCTATGAATCTTTATGGTCCCTTCCAACTCTAAAAATTCAGTGAAAAATTCAGTGAAAGAACGGGGGTCCTAAACTTACTGCCTTCTCTCCTGACCCCCCTTCCCTGCTCCCTGGAAACAGAGAAGGCAAAAATCCAGGAGAAGCCCTTCCCTCCCCAGGACAGCCAGTCTTGGTTGGACCCTTTTTGGGGACAGGACACAATAGCCATGGGCCTGCTCCATAAAGCAAATTAGACAAAACCACACACAAGGGACAGATGCTCCCCCCGATACAAGACCAACACCCCCACAGAGCCCTTTGCTGCAGGAGCCGGGGGGAGACCCGGGATGGAGAGGAGCGAGCACCCCTGGGGACAGAGCCGGCTCCTCCGGCACCGGCTGTTCTCGGGCTCTCTGCAGCCCAAGCTCAGCGCATGCCACAGCGCTGCCCAGCCCGGCCCGAGTCCTTACGGCACCGGGAAGCTTCGCTTCCCCCGAGCCCGGCCAAGCCCCGGCCAGCGGCTCGGGGAGGGGGGGGACGGGACGGCAGCCGGGGCGGCTCCCGGGGGGGCCTCCCTCCGAGGGCTCCGCCGCCGAGTCCCCTCTGCGGGCGGCGCGGGCGGCCCGGGCACCCCGGCCCCGCCACCGCGGCCCGGCCCGGCCCCGGGCAGCTCCCCCCGGGCAGGCGCCCCCGCTCCTCACCTTCGCCTGCAGCTTCCGCACCAGCACGGCTCGCCGGGGCCGCGCCTCCTGCCAGCTCTGCCGCCGGCGCTGCAGGGAGCCCGGGCCCGGTGCCGCCATGCCCCTGCTCGCCAGCCGGGCTCCACCGCCTGCCCCGGCGGACCGCGGCCCGGCGCCTGCCGGGGCGGGCGGAGCGGCTGCCCCTGCCCGCCGGGCGCCGCCGGGAGCCGCGGGGCGGGAGGGCCGGGCTCACTCGGGGCCGCTCCGGGGCGGCGCGGCCCTCGGGGCTGCCGCGGGGGAGAGGCCGCCCCGGCCGCGGGTGGCTCCGGCAGCTCCGCTCGGAGACCGGCCCCGGCGAAGGTTGGGGGCAGGAGGGGGGAGCGGGGGAAACCGGTCCCCGCCAGCGGGGGGTCCCCCGGGGGGGAAGGCGAGAGCCGGGACCGCGGGGACGGGCCTCCGCCCGGGGAAGGCAGCGGCCCCGCCGGAGCCTCTGCCGGAGGCTCCAGCTTCAGCCTCGGCTGCCGCGGGAGCGGGGGGCCCGAACGTGCCCGGGGGCAGCTCCCGAACCTCCTCCTCCCCGACGGGCAGCGGGAGGGGCACCGGCTGCCGGCAGGGAACCCCCCGGGAACCTGTGGCACTGTGCTCTCTCCTTTTTTCCCCCTGCTCCCACCCCGGCTCCTGCTCAAGCCATAACCACCGGTGGGAGACATGATGAGTTGCAGCTGTGCTTTGGGGGATGGCAGGCAACGCAGCCAAAACACTGCCTGGAGTGGGGACCGAGATACTAGGCTCCCATGGGAATACGGCTATAGGGCAGTTATCTCACTCTAGAAAGAGTGGACAGCCCAAGAGCCCTTGGAGCTCTCCTGCAGGGCAGCAGCTGCAGGCCACGATCTCCCCTTGAGTGGGGAGGCTCGGTTAAGGTTCTGCTCCTTGAGGCTGAGTGAGTCCTTGCCGCAACAGATTCTCATAAGGGACTAATAGCATGCTAAAGCTTGATATATTAGCTAAGTAATAGAAAGGATGGATTGCGCATATATCATTCTTTAGCCTAAAACCATTGACCAAGTAAGTCTGGGACTAGGATTGGATCCAGCCGTAGCCAGACTCCTCTCTGGGAAGGAGTCTGGCAAGCCAGGGGGTCCTTTCTGAACCTCGTGACTCAACGGGAGGGTCTCCCTGACAGCTTGTCTGACCCTGTCCTCTCTGCGGCAAATAATCAAGTGTACCTTGCCATGGAATCTCATAAAATGCTGTCGCCTTTACTACTAACTTGGTTAAATCACGTTTTACCTTGATGAACATTTCACCCTTTCTCTCTTAGGAGTGAAGTTAATCACTCTGCCCATGACACCTGGCGTAATCGGAAGATGGGAGGCGTTATCACTGGTTGTTAACGCAGGCACGGAACGAACCCAAGCCCCAAATTCTCAGAGGAATGGGCTCATAAAAATTGGCACAATTGGGAAGTTGTTGAAGAGCACAAAGGATGGAAAGGGTACAGCAGAGGGCTACTAAAATGATGAGGGGCCTGGAGCATCTCTCTTACAAGGACAGGCTGAGGGACTTGGGTCTTTTTAGTCTAGAGAAGAGAAGACTGGGGGGGGGATCTGATCAATGCTTATAAATACTTAAAGGGAGGATGTCAAGAGGATGGGGCCGGTCTTTTTTCAGTGGTGCCCAAGGACAGGACAAGAGGAAACGGGCACAAACTTGAATATAAGAAGTTTCATCTAAACATGAGGAGGAACTTCTTCACTTTGAGGGTGGCAGAGCCCTGGAACAGGCTGCCCAGAGGGGCGGTGGAGTCTCCTTCTCTGGAGACATTCAAAACCCGCCTGGACACGTTCCTGTGCAACCTGCTCTGGGTGGACCTGCTTTGGCAGGGGGGTTGGACTAGATGATCTCCAGAGGTCCCTTCCAACCCCATATCATTCTGTGATTCTGTGATTCTGTGAAAAGATACGGGAGTTACCTGCAAGATGTTAAGGACCTGTTTGGAAGCCGTGTGCCAAGACAGGGAGAATAGAAATAGTAGAGAGCGGGACCTAGGGAAGGGAATAGAGAGCAGGAAGGCGACTGAGTTACTGTGGTCTTTAAAAATTGAAAAGCGGCAAAAACAACTGCAGGGAGAAAAGGCAAAAACTGGGAGAAAAGGTCGAAAGGCTGCCAGCAGGGAATGGGGGAAAGCGGGGCAGGAGAGAAACCGTCAGAGTTACAGGGCAACGTACTCCGGGAATAAAACTGGATTTCACGACCTCCTGAAGAAATACAACTTTTTGTCCCTTTGTCCCCCCCGACTTGTCTATTCCGTGAACTCACTTATTCACCACTCACGGCATGAGGCTGCAGAACTTACAACCCCCAACACTTAATGCCTGCACTTAGGAGCCAACAGAAAAGAACTAGTTCCCCAGGGAGAGTGCTCATCCTTCCCCCTCCCTCACGGTGCTGCCAGCAGGGAATGTTTGATGGACCAGGCCCACTGGTCCTGTGTCCTGTCCCTAAAAAGGGTCCGATGGCAGGAATTTGGAAGTTGGAGGCACCACCCCGAGTCCCACTTGAAATGAGAGTCAAACACAAGCTGGTCACTGGTTGCAGTGGGAGTGGGGTGTCTCTGAGGGTCCCAGGGATAATTTAGACAGTTCCCGAGAGCAGTTCCCGCCTGTTGATCCATTACTCTATTATTTGGGGGATTTCCTTTCTTTGACGGCCACGAGACATCGCACTGGGTCCCATTCCATAAGCTGTCCAGGGACACGTTAGGGGGAGGGACCCATATCAGATCCTTTTCTGTAAACTGTAACCGACCCTTCCGAGGTTTCATTTTTTGCGTGACACCGTTGACATGAACATTCGCACGGGTGGTAGAATCACGGACAAATTTCTCTGTTCCACTTGCATAGAAAGTGGGTGAAATTCATGGAAAGCAGTCCCATTCTAATCCTTTCCTGGGCTGATGTAGTGGGGGCGCCCCACATACCCCTTGGTCGGTATAATTCCATATACATATAAATCCTTGTGCCAATTCCCAAACTAAATTTGGGAGTTCCTCCCCTCAAATATTGCCAGTGAGGCCAAGGGTGATGAGGATGGTTGTCCAAAACACCTTTTCCTATTATAACACATAAAAATCACAATTATAATCAAAGAACAGATGCACACAATAATCCATAGAGTCAAAGTTAGCATGGATCCCGCGTTGCTGCTTCTAATAATCTGCAGGACATATATACATAAAATACAAGGATTAAAAGGGCGGGATTATCCACTGAGTATGAATACCACGGTCTTTTCGGTGGGCATCGGTAGCTACCCCCGAGTAACGATCCCACGGGGTTTTTAGAATGAGGGGTCCTTCTCCTACGGTTGGCAGATCAACCAAGACTGGCTGTCCTGGGGAGGGAAGGGCTTCTCTTAGATTTTTGCCTTCCCTGTTTCCAGGGAGCAGGGAAGGGGGGTGAGGACAGAAGGCAGTAAGTTTAGGACCCCCGTTCCTTCCCCACCTCTTATTAACCTTTGCCACAGCTTTTCCGCTTCTGACCCTCCAACGGGGTAAATAACAAAGTCAGCGGTGTGAACAGCCAAGATGGGCTGTCACCTCCTGGGACCCTCCTGGGCAGCCCCAGGTGAGAGTCTGACACAGCACCGGAGCTGCCGTGCAGTCAAACTGGGCAGTGGCAGGGAAGTCTTTCCTGAAATATTGCCGGGAATTGATGAAACGGGGGAGGCCTTTCCACACCCAGCTGGAAGCAGCTTGACCGGGGCCCCCCACTGAAGCCTCAAGGGCTCAAAGGCCCGGCAGGTGCTGCCTGGAGACTGGGCTGGCACTTGTCCATGAGGACAGGCTGGGTTTTTCCTTGGCACTTCCATACATCCAGATCTCCTTGGGAAGGATGGGCACCACTTGCCCCAGCATCCCACAGACAGTCTGCAACGCCCTGGGAAAAACCCACTTGTTAAATATCTGGGAAACTGGCTTCCACCAGCTCCCGTGAGCATTCCTGCCCTGGCAATAATCCATCAGGATCGGCAAGGGCTGTCGTAACTAGATCTGCTGCCATGGCAGAGATGGGCGATGCTATTCCAGCCTTCGAGCTGGAGGGGACACAGACATCCCGGGTAGCCCTGAAAACAGAATGGCCTGCAATGACGTGCTCCTCACTCGGGAAAGGTCCATGGGCACTGGTCAGCACCACGGGCTGTAGAGATGCCGAGCGAGAGCAGAGACCAGAAAGGGGTGTCCATGAAAGGGGAGGTGAACTTCAGCTCTGCATGGAATAGCTGGAGAGACACTTTTCTGAGGGGTGTGGAGCCTGCCAGGCACGACGGGATGGTTGGGAAGAAGTGCTCAGGACAGGAAGGAAGTGAAATGTGTTGGGATTATTAACTTTGGGGGGGTGTATGTATTAAGCTGCCCCCCCTTTAAGGTGGCTCGGCCCCATCCCCGCTGTGCATCCCGTTGCCATGGCCCGTGTTCCATCTGCAACTGCCAGTGCCAACGGGCACAACGCAGCCTTCTGCCCTGCGCCCCACGGCCCTTCTGCCCTGCTCCTGGTGCCTGGGACCCACAACCCTTCCCTTCCCTTCCCTTGCTGCTCCCAACACCTCCTTCCCCTCTTTCTTTTGCCCTTGGGCATCATGAAGGCCCTCAGGAAGAGGACCCTTGTGCTGCCAGAGGTACGGCTCAGCTCCCCGGAGGTGGACACCCCCCACTGCCCGGGCAGGCTGGAGCGGGCACCGCGGGGATGGGGTGGGCTGGGGACCCCGTTCTGGGGAGCTCGGGGGGCCAGGAGCTTGGCTCACCCTCTCCCCCCAGCCCTTCAAGGCCAGGGGCTGGCAGAAGCCCTCCTGAGCTGCTCATGTCCTGCTGGGATGGAGCATCCCTGCACGGGGGGACACGTCCTCGGGGGAGCCCAGGGCACCCCAGGCTGGTCCCGCAGGGATTGCTCGCCGGGAGCAGCCGGGTGCTGCCCCGAGCCTGAGCCGGTGCCTCCTCTGCCCCTTTCCAGGCTGGAGCCGGAGGAGCCGAGCCCTGCCCCCAGAGCAGTGCCGAGCCCAGAGGCCGCCTGAACAGAGTAAGGAGCTTCTGGGCGCCCAGGCATGCGTGGGGCTGGGGTCTGCGCCTGGGGGTCAGGGTCTGCGTCTGAGGGGCTGGGGTCTGCGCCTGGGGGACCGGGGTCTTTTCCCTGGGCCCCGCGGGGCAGGGAGCAGGGCCGCTCACCCCTGCCCTCTCTGCTCCGCCAGATCCAGAAGACCTTGCCTCCATCCAAGTTGCTGAAGGAGCAGAAGATGAGGAGCCTCCAGCTGCAGGCGGTGGCCCAGGACTGCTGGTTGGTGATGGTGGCCAAGGAGCTGCCCAGGTCCAGCCAGCTCCTGCTGGGATCGTGCCCAGAGGCCTCATAATCCTACGTTTCTTCCCTTGCAGCAATAGGGGCAGGGGTGCCAAGACCCCCGTCCTGACGGTCTTCTTGGCTGGCCAGGGCAGCACCAATGCACTTTTCTACTTGCCTTTGCGCTTAGGATGTGCCAAACAGCGCTGGAGGCTGCAGAGGAGGCTGCAAACAGCCTGGGCGTGGGGATGGATAAAGAGATCCCAATGGAGATCGAGGAGGAGGCAGAAGTAGAGGACATGGAGGTGGATGTGGAGGAGGAGGAAGCCATGGAAATAGACCCACCAGCAGCAGGACAGGCACGTACTCCTCATCCACATTCCGCAGGAAGGGGGGGGGTCTCCTGCCACCGGGCTGGGGCTGGCGTGGGGGGTCCCCGCTGCAGGGACACGGTGCCCGGTGCCCTCATCCTGACAGCACAACTGCCCCCCCCCCCCCATGCTGCCCTCAGCCCCCATCCGCTTTGGGACAGGAGCGGGTTCTCGGGGCCGGGACACCCAAGTCTAAGCCGGAGCCCAGCCGGGGCTCAGCGCTGGCGGCAGAGTCCCGCTCTCTCCAGCGTGTCCCAGGGCTGCGGCCATCGAATGCCCATCAGGGCCAAGCCCCAGCCCAAGCAGCTGCTGCCGCTGAGCCGGCTCAGGAACCCCCAGACCTGCTCAGCGAGGCGCTGCTCGTTAGCCAAACGGCCGTGCCGCTTGCTTTGCTTCCAGGGCCAGCAGAGCTGCGGGGACCGACGGAGAGGGAGAGGAGCGATGAAGAGAAAGTCTTGTAAATAGTTCTTTAGAGTCGTTTTTTTTCTTAACAGTTTTCTTAGTAGTTTGGTTGTTCCTGGTGTTTTGGAGTTGTTCTGTAAATAGTTGTTGAAAGTTGTTTTGTTGTTCATAAAGAGTTGTAGGTATGTTTTTCAGACCCAAGCTCTCGCTGCGTTTCTTTGGGAACCCGCGGCGTTTGCAGAGCTGTGGTTTCTACTTGCTGGGGGGCTGGAGGGGGCTGTGGGTGCTGGCACGGCTGCCCCAGGGGCAGGGTGTCCCTGTGCACAGAGCGATCCCGCTGACGCAGGGGACGGCACTGGGCACCAGCAGGGTTCATCACAGAATCACAGAATGGTTAGAGTCGGAAGGGACCTTAAAAGATCATCGAGTTCCAGCCCCCCTGCCATCGGCAGGGACACCTCCACTAGAGCAGGTTGCTCAAAGCCCCATCCAGCCTGGCCTTGAACACTTCCAGGGATGGGGCATCCACAACTTCCCTGGGCAACCTGTTCCAGTGCCTCACCACCCTCACAGTAAAGAATTTCCTCCTAATACCTAATCTAAATCTCCCCTCTTTCAGTTTAAAACCATTACCCCTTGTCCTGTCACTACATCTCCTGACAAAGAGTCCCCCTCCGGCTCTCCTGTAGGCTCCCTTCAGATATTGGAAGGCTGCTATGAGGTCTCCCCGGAGCCTTCTCTTCTCCAGGCTGAACAACCCCAGCTCTCTCAGCCTGTCTTCATAGGGGAGGTGCTCCATCCCTCTGATCATCTTCGTGGCCCTCCTTATGGGCTGCTGGACACTTGGGGCCCCAACAGCAAAGCCTGAGCCCGACCGACCCCTGCTGTGATGCCATCAAAGCAGGCAGCAAACCTTCTGCTCCCCTTCCTGCTGGAGGAAAAGTGAAGGGAAGGGACGAGCCGGGATCAGGCCACACAGATGCAAAAGGCAAAATCTGGAAGGTTTGAACGTCTCCGTGCTCAGGGCTTTGCTTCTCCTCCTGCCTGGCTTTCCCCTGTGCCATGACCAGAGACGAAGCCCCAAGCAAAGCCCTCCTTGCCCTGCCGCCATTCCTGCTGCTGGCAGCAGCCCCAGCCCCTGGTGCCCACTCGGGGTGACCCGGGGAGTGGGCAGCGCAGGCTGTGGGGGGGAGGCTGCGGGGGGTTTTGGGGAGAGGGATGTGGGGAAGGGGCGCCCTGGGGCCTGTGGGCGCAGGGTCCCTGACCACAGTCGCTGTGGGGAGCCGTGGGTGCTGGCAGAGTCCCGAGGGGATGCGACGCTGTACGGTGGGGGGGGGGCAGGATGTGGGGAGCCGCGGGGGGCCGGGGCTGCGGGCATGGGACTGCCGCAGGTGCTCCTTCATTAGCTGTGGTCCCGCTGCCTCCTTCATTAGCTGCGGACATGGCCACTCATTAGCGGCAGCCAGGGCTGGGCGCCCTCCCCACGGAGGCGATGCGGAGTCACCTCTCTCCCTCCCTCCCTCCCTCCCTCCCTCCCTCCCTCCCGGATGCCTCGGTGCTGGGCGTCTGTCCCCGCTGGGTGCCGGCTGCCGGGGCTCAGCTGGCCGTGCCCCCCCTGCCTGTCCTGCCCCAAACCCTAATATGGGGTTTATATGGTGGTATGAATATATGTTTCTGGTCAGTGCCAAGAAATGGAGTGCAGAGAGGCTCTTGCTTATACCTATTGCTGTCACGACCAAGGTCGGCTGACTTTGTTATTTACCCCGTTTACCCAGTTTGACTGTACGGCAGCTCCGGTGCTGTGTCAGGCGCTCACCTGGGGCTGCCCAGGAAGGTCCTAGGAGGTGACAGCCCATCTTTGCTGTTCACACCGCTGCTCAGCTCCATCCCTGGCAGAGGGAACACATCCCAATGGCTCTGGCCGCTTTCTGCACAAGCTGTTACCGCTTTCCTGTGAACGTGGGGAGTTTTCCCTCTCTGCAGCCCCACGGGATGGGGGGTGATGGGCACAGGGACACTTTGGGGCTCCCTGTAGGGCTGCCCACCTGCTCTGCATTCCCTGCCCAGTCAAATGGGTCCCCTTCTTGCTCTCTCATCTCAGGGGACACTAGACCCAGGAATTAGAGCTCTGCAACGGGTTTTGGGGGGTTTTGCCACAGTTTTTCCATCTGCAGGTACCCAAGGCGAGGCCTGCATCCTGAAAACACATCCCAGGTGACAGGGTCACTCTCCAAGTTACCCCATTGGAGCACCTGAATGGAGGAAATTTCCCAACTTACAAACGGTGCCCAGGGTTTAGGGTCTGCAGCCCCACTTGTCTTCTCCTCCTCTCTTGTATTATTTTGTTGAGAAGTCGTCCTGGCAAGAGGAAGATTTAAACATTTATTAGCAAACTTCAGTCGTTTACACCTTCATTTCTGACAAAACAGAACTACAATAAAGAGAAGTCTTGGATTACAAAAATATATAATAATAACCCTAAATTTATGTGCGTAATTAAAAAAGAAATCATATCTAAAGTTCTTTAACATTCCTTTTTCAATGTCAGCTCTACCTTCAGCTACACCATCATCTTACCGATGGTTCATCACCCCAGTGACTTCATTAAAGCATTCAGTTGCTCTTGTCCCGTTCCAAAATAACATTGAGAAGAGACCAACCCCTGAGCAATGGGTGAACAACTTGGAGCAAACCCACCCTGCCACGCAGCTGCCCCCTCCCCACTTTGCTGGTGTGGCCACTGACGGGGAGGGGGACGATTTCTGGAGGTGACTTAGAAACTAAAGTTGTAGTCCCATTTTAAGGAAAGGGACAGTGTTGAAGGACCTTCCCAGGTGCAGTGGAGCTGAGGTGCAGGGAATGGATCCCACCGTGGCTCCCCAGGCTCCATCACCTGCAATCTCAGAGTCAGCAGGTTCTAAGGAGGAAAAGAAACAGTGCGGGGAGTTGCGGGGTGTGAAGAGACCATGGCCAAACTGTGCATCAGCGCAGGGAACGGGAACTTGTGGTACCACCAACCCTGATCAGCTGCAGAGTTGTTACCCTGAGCCAACAGTCTCTTAGTTTTTGTAAAACTCATGCCCTTAGCTTGAACTTTGTACATTATAATGTCATTATAATAACACCAACACACACCTCCATGCTAAAAGCCACCCCCTCCAAGGTGCGACCACCCCTCCCCGAGTCTGCGCTCTGAATTTTCCCCAGTCTGTACCTTTAAAGGCCAAGAGAGGAAATTTTACACCAATCGCACAGAGGTCTGTGTGACTCGAGTCCCTCCAGCTCCACCAGAGAGGTAAAAACAACTATAAAAATGGCTTCAGAATGGAGGGATGTCAGGGAAGATCCCATCGCAGACAAGTCAGGAAGACACCGTCACGAACCATCGCTGACTTCTGGGATCAGTCCATGGGCTGAGCCCCTCGTCCCCCATAGGGATGCCTCTTGGGGGAGATCCCAACACTCGGCTGTACCCAGTGCTTCCCGGGAAACTGAGAAACCTCTATAGAGAGTTGTTTCCTGCTGCTGTTATCACTCGAGGTGTTTCCTGCTGCTATCACTCGCGGTGTTTCCTGCTGCTATCACTCGCTTGTGCTTTGCAGACAGGGTACTGTCACCAGCAATCCAGAAGAATCTGCAATTCTGTTGCCTCAATAAACTGCACCATCCATGAATCGAGCCCTGAGAGTTCTCATTGGAACCGGCCAAACTCCTTCCATCGGGCCGTGCTCATTCATTGAATGCAACCAGACCCAAAGTGCATCGCGCTGTTGGCCGTTGGTAATGGTGGCAGTTCCATACATTGAAGGCAACCAGAGCTATAGTGCCCAGTTGAGCATCACTCAGAATTGAAGCCCGGCTGCCCCCAGCCCCTCTGATCTCTGAGGACAAGCTGGAGCACGAGGGGCTTTATTTTCTGCCCAATTCCTTGACCCTTTCCCTCCCCGGGGGCAGCCGCCCAAGGGCCAGGGGATCTGCTCCTCTTCTGGCTGCGCCCCAAGGCCCGTTTGCTGCCGGCTGCAGGTCATGTATTTTAAAAAGGTAGAATGTACTTTTAAGAAGTCAAAATATATTAATATATCAATATATTTTAAGAATAAAGAGCTGTAAACAGGTCACAAGGCCCTGTGAAACCAGATTCCTGTGTTTTGAACCATATAAATGTTTTTAGGCGGGTGTGCTGGCTTTGTGGATTCCCACCCAGCACCCATCTCTGCAGAAATTAAATAAGTAGAAAATACTTCTACTCTGGGTGTATATTGGTGTCTGCACAGCGGGTAAATGACCCTGCTCTGGGACAACAGTTTCTGGTGACCCAGATGGGACGGTGCTGACCCAGATGGCCCAGATCATCTCCCCCAACCCGACGGGGAGGAGCGACCTGGCCGGACTCCAGCGCCCACCCACCTTTTGATGGGGACTCCATCAGCCCCTCTCCTGCCCTCAGGCGGTGAGTGACACAACGGTGCAATGATACTGAAAAGAGGTATTGTCTTGGAGAATATGAGGAGAGGTGGGTAGGTGTGGAATCTCTCGGGTAGCAGGTAGCACTTGGTAAAACTTGCTCTTAACATCACAGCGCTTAAGTAATATCTGTTTTGTTTTGACCCAGGGTAAGTTTGCCTCTAAGACGTTGTTTTAAAAACGGAGGGAGGCATCCCTTGTTTTAGTGTATTTAGAGACATTGTGTGATCTTTTTGGTACCGAAATGGGTGCTGCTGCTTCCCACGAGACACCCCCTTGCTCTCCTCTAGAATGCATCCTGAAAATTTGGAATAAATTTGGAGGGGATCCCATGACTAAAATTAAATTAGTAACATATTGCAATCAATGGTAGCCACAGTATAAATTGGAAGAGGGTGAAAATTGGCCTGAAATCGGATCTTTAAAATGCAATACTATATTGCAATCGATGTTGTTTTGCCAGAGAACTGAAAAATGGGATGAAATACCTTATGTGGATGTGTTCTTTGCTTTAAGAAATGATTGGGATCTACACGTGCAGTTTTCCCAAGCATTAGAAGTTAGTCCTGTGTCGCTCAAAGAAGGAAAAGGAGGCTGAGAGGAGACCACCTCGTTCTCTACAGCTCCCTCAAAGGAGGGTGTAGCCAGGGGGGGGGTCGGTCTC